>NC_090796.1:2220000-2520000 GCF_040054535.1 Antennarius striatus | reverse complement strand
ACAGGGTGTGTCACAGGGAGAGAATAGACAGAGTCAGATCTGTTGGAAAACGGGTTCATCTGGTTCGCTCAGTCTGTCTCCACAGCTCTGGTGTCTCCCCTCGTCTGTCCCATGTCCCAATCAAATGGACATGATCATAGTTGTGTGTAGACCTTCCACCTCTGATCCAATAATAGATAGATAGACAGACAAACAGACATATAGATAAAGAGACTTCATTGATCCCAAACTGGGAAATTCACAGGCGAGTCCAGCTGATTTCATTTTTTGTTCTTTTTCATTTACTTTGACCCGGATGACTGACAACCTAAACAGACACGTCTTCTTCTTGTTCTACAATCCGGAATCATCCAGGGTTTGAAAACACTGCACCGTCTTGGAGCCCACAGGTTTCTCCATGCTGGAGTTCATGTCGTCAGTGACGCCGTGGGTCAAACTTTCACTGACTGCCTCATCTGGAAAGCAGAATGATTCAAACGGCTCCTTCAGAGGTTCTCCAGGGGTGTTTGTTGACTCACAAAGTGATACTAAATCTCTTTCTGGAGGTAGCGTGGCTGTGTGCTATCAGCTGGAAGGTCGATATCTCAGATGCAGCAGCTCTTTAAAACCAAACAAACATGACTGTCCACCCACACTTCCTCTTTACGGTCAGCTTGAAAAACACGAACAACGTGGTACGAGTCCAGGGAAAGTTCTTTCACCCACGTCTCAGTGACGCACATGAAATGACCCTCGTGATACTTCCTCTGAAGCTGGTGGCGTTGCTTTTGTACTCGAGTGCAGAAGTGTACTCAGAACACAGCCTCGTGGGGGGGCCAGAAGAGTGTGATGATGGAGGAGAGGTGGAGGCCAACTCCGACTGTTTCTAGGCGGTCAAACAAGAAGTCTTATATCCGTCTGCAGATGGGAGTGGAGAGCCTGAGGTGTAAAAGCTTTTCAGCCAAAACGTCCACCGTTGTGGTTTTGAATGCTGAGCTATAATCAACGAAAAGCAGCAGAGTACATACATAGTTCCCATGATGCTCCAGGTGGCTCAGCGCTCTGTGACGGGCTGCTCTATAAGCCAACCGGTGGGAGTCTCATCTGTAAGTTCAACGGTTGGAATCCTGTCGGCGATCGATGGCTGACTTCTTGGGCACGGGGGTAATGATAGTGATGGCCTGTGACAGGGAACAGTTAAAGACTGGACCGGATTTGAAGACCTTCCCAGGTGAAGTGTTCCTCTATTTTCCCGTTGCAGGCCTCCTCGGTGTGTTTAATGCGTTGCTTCCGGTCAGCTTTAGCGGCGTTGTAAAGAAACCCCGTCCCTGACCTGAAAGCTGTGTTCTGGAATTTGAGGAGTGCCTGGACTTCACTGATCACCAGGGTTTTTGAGTAGAGAAGACCCACATCTAATTAGGGAAGACTCAGATCTAACAACTAAAGTCATTAGATGAGCACACATTGTTGCTGTCTTCCTGGGGCGTGTCAGTGTCCATAAAAATAACTTACTAAACACACTAAAAACACCACAAATAACAGTAACACAGCTGCTGTTACAGGCTGCCACCAGTGCGGCACTATCAAGTAATGAGTACGTTTATATATTAAATTATTATAACTTTAAAAATTATCTTTAATAAAATGAATAAATATCTTTTGTTTTGTCTTTATTCATTATTCTACTATTGCGTAATAAAAGGAGTTTAGTAATAGATTTAGTAATAGATCCATACTTGGCCACAGCAGTGAAGGCCAGCTCGACATTGACTCCGGTCTTGGCGCTCGTCTCCATGAAGGGAACAGAATACTCCTGTTGAGGAGGAGGAGGCAACAGCAGTGAGTTGCAGAGGAAGCCACACGCCAGTGGATTGACGGCAGTGAATCAAACACTCACTCTGGCCAGCCGCTCGCCTTCGTCTCTCCTGATGGCTCTGTCGCTGCTCATGTCAGCCTGCCGCAAAGACGCAGCACAGGATGGTTAGAAGGGACTAGTTGTCACCAAAACGCTCTGCAGTGCATCCTAGAAGCTACCTTCCAACTTAAGTCAACACTAGTATATGTTTTTGCACACTTAGTCATTTTTTAAATATTCACACAAGTTTTTAATGTCAAAGTAGCTGGTATAATAGCTGGTATAATGATGACACTGCTGTCTGTTTAACTCCAGCCATGTCCAGTGGGTAGTTAGTTAAATTTGGTAAATGAAAAAGATGTTGCTCACCGATCCAAACAACGATTAAAACCCCCTGCTAGCCCCCCTTTCAAAATAAGAGCTTCCCTGTCACGCACAAACTAACATGTTCAACAATACACACAGAAATTGTACAGCTGGATGAACAAAGTTTTTCAATAAAATAGGTTTTTTTTGAACATCTGATTGGATGAGATTAAATTCTCAGAATTTCCTTCAGGACAATGAGATACATTTGATAAGATGAGATCTCATGATATATACTTCATTGATCTCCGCAGAGAAATTATTAGCACACTCTAGATCACACTGTTACTTCAATTGCATGCATGTATATAGTGTGTATAGGCCCTGTAACACACACACAAGGGGATTGTGGGCATGCAGTGTGGGGGGTGGTGGTGGTGGGCAGCTCCCACGTGATGCGCCCTAATGAGTAACTGGGATGGTGCCTTGCTCAAGGACACCTCAGCACTGCCCAGGAGGTGAGCTGACACCTCCCACTGTTAGCTCACACTCAGAGGTGGCTGGCCGGGAACAGGAATCTAACCGCCGATCTTGGGAACAATGGATGACCCACTCTATCACCCGATCCCCAATAGGACAATTAAAACAACTTCATAAGAAATATTCCCATTATAATGTAACATTCTGTTCTTATGGAGGAATTTCGGTTTGATGCAGATTCTGATCTAAATTATAATTTAAATTAATTATAATTGATTTAATTAAATCAATGAATTAAATTAATTCGGTAACAAAAGATCCTTATCCGCACCGCTTCACACTCAAGTGCAGACCAGACCAATGAGTGCTGCAGGTCACAGGCCGATGATGCCAACAGGACCACATCATCTGCAAAAAGCAGCGATGTGATTCTCAGCCCACCAAACTGTGAACCCACCTCACCTCGACTACGCCACAATAGTCGCGAGGGGCTCAGAGTAGAGTCGCTGCTCCTTTGCGTGGAAAGGAGTCAGTTGAGGTGGTTTGGGCATCCGGTGCGGATGCCTCCGGGGCGCGTGTTTCTGGCACGCCCAGCTGGGAGGAGACCCCGGGGCAGACCCAGGACCAGGTGGAGGGATTATATCTCAACACTGGCCTGGGAACTTCTTGGGATCCCCCAGTCAGAGCTGGTGGATGTGGCCGGGGAAAGGGACGTTTGGGGCTCCCTGTTAAAACCGCTGCCCCCTCGACCCGACTACGGCTAAGTGGAAGAAGATGGATGGATGGTAACAAATGACCAGAAACACACGACTCCCCAAGTCGTTAAGATATCTGGATGAGTGTGATTTATTCTTCTTTTTGGGTGGCTCCAGGTCTGATTATATAAGATGTGTGGGATTGTTTGGCCTTGGTGGAGATGAGCAATCTATTGACTGATACACACACAAAGGAAAAAACTTTGATTAGTATAGTTTTAACTCACTTCTTCTTCTGCTATGCCATCCATAACATAATAATCATCCTACAGTTGTCTCTAATGAACCAAAATGTCTTTTTTCTTTATTGCTTTTTTCCACTGGTGAGAGATTCTCAAACCCCTCCATCTTACCTTGTTGCCCAGCAACATGATGACTACATTGCTCTGTGCATACTCATGGATCTCTGTTAACCATGCCTAAAATAAGAAGGATAAATATTTCAATAAAAGAAATATGTTTGCTGGCATTGCATTAGACTCATACAGCCTACACATAGATTATAGTGTTATTTGTTTTGTTTTAACATATTTATATATGTTCCAAAGGCAGTAGACACATTCCAAACTTACCCTGATGTTATCAAAAGACGATTTGCTGGTGATGTCATACAGGAGGAGCAAGGCTTGGGAGAAGATAACAATAAAAACCATAAATTAGCTCCAGTGAATAAAAGATTATCTGCAAGTCAGACTCAGAACATTGCATTTATCTCACCATGGGCATCTCTGTAATACGCATGTGTCACACTTCTGAACCGTTCCTGTCCCGCTGTGTCCCAAATCTGAAATACCAAATAGAAACACAGCTGTGACTTAGCTTGGTTCTGGTTGGCTAACTCTGATTTCTAGTTAGAACACAGTAGCCCCGCAGGAAACTAGCCGGTGCTCTAAAAATAGACCGTTATTGTGTAAGCACATCATGTTATAGCTGGGAGTGGTTTACTCACTGACCTGTAGTTTGACCTTCACATTGTCAACAGTCACCACTTTATTCTAAAATAAAACACAACTCATGTTAAAACAGAACTGACTACACAGATTAAAGACAGAAGTTATTACAGAAACATCATCTCTTTACATTTAATATCCATTTTCTATTAATTGTCTACATGAAAAAGATATGCACAAACTACACACACCGTGAATCCAATGCCCACAGTAGCCGAGAAGGACCCAGGGATGAACTTTCCCTGGTCAAACTGCACCAGCAGAGACGTCTTCCCCACGCCGCTGTCCCCCACCAGGATGGTCTGCAAGAAGAGGCAAGTTTAGTAGAAGCTAAATCAAAATCAGTGTTTATTTATCATAGAATTCATGGTTCAAACCCTCCAGGACCCTAAAGAAAATAACGCAAAAACTAGGGAGAGAGTAGCATCCTACTACACTCAAAGTCTCGATTTGCCTAATCGATTAGTCTCGATCAGCCTGGTGAGACAGTCTTCACAGCAGTCTTCCAGAAAAGCCTGTTACTCTGCAACAGATATGAGATAGAACAACCCAGACCTCTGTTCAGAGTCTTATGGGGACAGAGCCCAGTCCTCCAGTTATTACTTTATGAGCTTATTTTTTAGGGATAACATTCTACTTACAGGCAAATGATTCATCACCTCTTGCCTTTAAATTATTTCAGTTAACCTTCAACCACTTAAAGTTTAAACAGTTGTAAGACCCAATACCTGCCTAGATTACTTCTTAATCTATCGATCTTTAAACCAACAACCTGGTTCTTGGACCCTGTCTTAACCAAAGTGCTTAAAGTTTTAGCCCTAGTCTAACTAGTCTTGAGCCAGAGGTTCTAGTCACTGTAGGCCAAGCTGCTAGTCAGTTATGGGATTTTCTACTCAATAATTTCTTATTTGAGGTTTTCTACCCATGATTCAGAGCTCATCAGAGCTCATCATAGGACAGAGATAGCACTGGTCAAAGTCGTAAAGGACCTACTAATCAAGGTGGAAAAGCAGTTGACGATGAAACGATCACAAGAAAATGGATGGATGGAAGGAACTACATTAGGTGTCATGCAGAGAACACAATTATACTTTTCAATGAAACCAGTTGAAACTAATCAACTTATTAAACTTCTCCTAAGAATATAAAAATGTGTGTGTGCGTGTTTGTCTGGCGTAGAGCCCGGAGTGTGCCCTGCTTCACGCCCCCAGTCTGCTGGGATAGGCTCCAGCAACCCCGCAACACGCAACAGCCTAAGAAGTGGGTACTGAAGATGACTGACAGACTTAATTCTGGCAAAATCGAGGTTACTGTGCTGGGACCTAGACGTCTCTGGAGCCAAATCCAGTGGCATTGAATCAGTTTGGCCCTTGTTGAGTGGAATCTGAGTGTTTCATTCTATTAGAATATATTTGTTAACTCCCATATACAAAAACAAATAAATGTCTAGAGCTGCCTTCTTTCAAAAATCAGGCACATTCTGTGTCCAATAAATGCTGTAAATTTTATCCAGCAGTATGAGAGATCAAATCATTCCAGTTTCAGCCTCTGTGTCCCTAGAATACAATTAAAAATCCTTCTCCTCTTTAACGATCAGGCATTCAACAGCTGATCATACTTCATTACCCCTGGAGAACATTACACTGAGGATGCAGGGTTACCTGTGATCCCTAGAGTGTCCAAAAATAGGAGCCCCAGTCTTCAGGTACCTTCTCCCCGGTGGAAACATAGTCTTAGGAGAGTATCTATTGACTAACCTTACAATTAACACTGGAGTAGGCTAGTCTTTAGCTATGCTGCTATAGACTTAGACTACTGGGGAACTTCCCATGATGCACAGAGCTCTTCTTTACTACTGTCTCTCTCTATACATCCATATCTCATTCATTGATGTCACTAACTTAATGTCTTCTCTGAAGTCTTCTCATCTTTTGCTCTTCTCATCCCACAGGTTGCGGTGGACTAATGTACTGCCGGAATCAATGTTGACACCCACTGATATCATCATTACCATCATCGCTACCATTATCATCATTATTATTATCACTACTGTTATTATCATCATTACCATCCATCCGTCTTCAACCGCTTATCCAGCCTCCGGGTCTTGGGGGCAACAGTCTCAGGAGGGATGCCCATACTTCCTTCTCCCCAGACACCTCCTCCAGCTCCTCCGGGGGGAGCCCGGGGCATTCCCAGGCCAGGCCTCCAGCGTGTCCTAGGTCTTCCCCGAGGTCTCCTCCCGGTAGGACATGGCCGGAACACCTCTCCAGGGAGGTGCCCGAGCCACCTCAGCTGACTCCGCTCGAGGGGGAGGAGCAGTGGCTCTACTCCGAGCTCCTCCCTGGTGACTGAGCTCCTCACCCCATCTCTAAGGATGCGCCCAGCCACTCTACTGAGGAAACTCATTTCAGCCGCTTGTATCCGGGATCTTGTCCTTTCTGTCATGACCCAAAGCTCATGACCATAGGTGAGAATAGGAACGTAGATCGACCGGTAAATCGAGAGCTTCGTCTTACAACTCAGCTCCTTCTTCACCACCAAAGACCTATACAGCGACTGCATCACTGCAGAAGCTGCACCGATCCGTCTGTCAATCTCACGTTCCATCTTTCCCTCGCCCGTAAACAAGACTCCAAGATACTTAAGTCTTGGGGTATCTTGGGATCATTACCATTGTTTTCATTATTATTATTACTATTAGTATCATCAACAGCACCATTGCTGTCAGTGCTGTCATTGTTTAAGGGTAACTTGTCCTCACCACTGATGTCAAGTACTTCGTCATGGGAAATTGTTGAGTTGGTGAAACTTTAGATATACAGTATATTGGATTGAATAGAAATGAACTTTGAACCATGAATCAGCTTCTGCATCACGGGATATTTCTGTTCGCCAGCATTGGAAATAATTTTATTTTTGACAAGAGCCCAACAGTGAGCCACTGTTACAGAGTGAATCACATGCTGTAGGAGTTAACATCCGACAATGGCATGCATTGAATCCAACATTTAAATGTTAGTCAGCAAGTCATCAGTCAATAAATTTTTCATCTTCTTGTTCTTCAATGGGGCAGGCTTATTTTTAAAACCTATGTCAATTTTCAGTTTCCTCAGTTTGATATTTTTTGTCCTGCATGGTGCTCAACCTCCACATCCTCCTCACACAAACATGAAAAAGAGCATCCGTATTTGGTAATTCTGCTAAAACTCCAAATCTGTTCAGTGATGAGCTTTACTGGTGTCCACATTTTTAACATCATCACAACAATAACACTAGTACTTAAAGATTTCATTCAAATTAAATGCTGTATTAAAGGGAAATATTGTAAAAATCTCACATTCTCAGTGCTTATATACACATATTTGGTTATTACCAGTGTCTAGCAATCCCATAAGTATTAAATGAGGCCACCACTCCAGTGCATGAATATCTTACCTCCTACCTGAGTGTCTCCACTAATGCGTAAATATCTCCACCTACAACTTAGCCCTACTCTACTGCAACTGTCATCTAGAAAGCTCTGGGCAACAAGTACAATCATGAAGATTGATGGTAAGAATGAAGGGAGAGGGAGAGAGGGAGAGACTTCTATCACTCTGTTTTTCTGAGGCAGACACACAGACGGTGGAAACTCATCCTCCTCTGATCCTCCTGTGAGTTGATGGCATCTGTTTCCTGTTTATTGGAATAATGGTTGCTCGTGTGGACAGAACCAGTGAAGTGACACAACCACAGTTTTATACACACGCACATGCAGTGATGATGAGAATGTGTTTGTGATGGGAGGGGGGTATGACAGTGTTTCCGTGGTAACAAGGCTTAGCTGAGAATTAAGCCTTTCTCACTGGAGACTGGAGGCAATTAGGTGAACACACTGCTGATGTTTGGGAATTAGATTTGAATACTGTGGGTAATGTTACAGTCTACTGTATATGAATATGTATATATCTGTGTATGTGGGGAGGGGGGGAGTATGATTGAAGACAGCAAGGGATTTCCCTTTGTTCGTTCTTCCATAAAGGCCATCATAGTAAGAAACATGAATAAATAGCTTCTACTAGTCATGACCTACATGGAATAATTTCTCATCCAAAGTAGAAATCGTTTACATCCTGATGGCAGCAGAAGAATACATTCACATGGAAAATAATACTTGAATTTGGGGGGTGTTACTGTCAAACTTGACAGTATTTGAAGTATCTTAATATCAGTATAATACTGAGCAATATACTGAGATGAGGATTAATGTCGTGCAAATACGTTCAACAACTTAAAAAACATTCAAAACTTTCTAAGCTAAAAATGGAACACATATTTTTGCCAAAGACTGAATAATCCTGTATGTCAAACATCTTCTTAGCTCTAACTGTATAGAGATTACGTAGATCTGGATTATAATGAAAATCCATCCCGTGCTGAACATGTAAAAGTGTTAGATCATGGTTTATGGAGTATGAGACTGAAAGTCTTCATCATGTTTTGATAATTTATACAGAAACCTTATCTGGCCCCTCCCTGTGGCAGCCGTTAAAAATAGAGGCTCACAGAAGGACCTGCTGGGTTTGTTCATCCCACACGAGACGACTGTAATCATCTCGTCTACAGCGGTAGAGCGGGTCGTTTAATGATCACAAGGTTGGCGGTTCGATTCCCGCCTAGCCACCCGGACTGTGAGCTGACAGTGGGAGGTGTCAACTCACCTCCCGAGCACTGCCGAGGCGCCCTTGAGCAAGGAGCCGTCCCCCTTCACAAGCTTCTCATTTAGGGGCGTACCAAGAAGCAGCTGTCTGTCAACTCTACCTCCCACTGCATGCCTACAGGCCCCCCCTGTGTGTGTGTGTGTGTGTGTGTGTGTGTGTGTGTGTGTGTGTGTGTGTGTGTGTGTGTGTGTGTGTGTGTGTGTGTGTGTGTGTGTGTGTGTGTGTGTGTGTGTGTGTGTGTGTGTGTGTTACAAAGGCCCATACACACTAATATATAAACATGCATGCGTTTGACTTAATAATCACTAGAGTGTTCTCTTAATTTCCCTTCAGGGATGACAAAAGTTTATAAAATAAAATAAATAAAGAAATAAAATCCTGTAAAATGTTGAATCTGAAATCCAAAATGAAAATGAAATTGATTTTAAATATAGAGTATATTAGGTGGAACATGATGTTTAACATGTAGATGTAACATGTCGTTACATCTACACACTAACTGAGCATTAAAAGGAGGCCGTTTCGTGTTGCAAGATCAGAATTCCCTTGAGGTAAAACATGAGTGAAAACATTCACTGCCCCCCCCCCCCCCCCCCCCCAGAGAAGACACAAGTTAAAGACTAGGAACCTGACATCCTGCATAAAAGACACACAAAAAAGATGAGAGAGACTGAATAAAATGAAAAGATAACCTGAAACAACTCAAATGGACCCCCCCCCCCACAATCACACTCGGCTTCCGAAACAATCAAAGGTAGCTCCTCTAAATGGTGATTTTCAAACCAAAGAAATATTGTGTTCATTTAAAAAAGAGAGAGACAGAAAAAAAGGAAATATGTTGATGCATTTCAACATGACTGATATTCAGAGAAGCGACCAAACGCCAAATTCTATGTTGAATATAATATTCAGTGACATTTCACTGGAGCCTAAAGGGGTTCTATTTTTTCTCATTGTTCCTCCAGCACTGGGGTCAAAATCTAGTTTATCAGTCTAGACCCGTTGTTTCAGAGTTGTTCTCAAACAGGAAGCTAACATCTTCCAGCCACTCCACGGTTCTTCATCGCTCCTCAGTATGACTGTTTCAAAAATATCTGCAAACACCATCACAAACACTGATGACATTCTTATTAATCTGTCGTCCATGATTTAATTTGCATCAGACTTTGCTTGATAATTGTTTGATAATTGCAAAATTGGTTAATGGCCACAGCGGCCCCTAGTGACAACAGGAAGTGACATACTTGAGAAATTGAGACGCTTTTATCACATCCTTTATTGTCTAGATCAAACTTTGTTTTGATTAATGTGATTTTTCTGCACCAGCTAACTGATGGATAATGTTCAGCACTTAAGAAAGTTGGTGCACATAAGCCAGGGTTCCAGGATTGGGTCAAACTGGCTCCAAAGCACCACTAGAATATTTCAAATAAGTAGCTTTCTCTTTCATTCACTGTGAAGATTTCAGACTGAATGATTGTGTCACTTTAAAGCATCCATACAATAAAATACTGTAAATATCACAGTGTCACATGTTGGCAAGAGGAAATGCAATACAACACACATACAGTATATGTACTCCTTATAGCATATTCACCATTATGACATCAAATTGGATCAAATGAATGCTAAGACCATGATGGTGATGTCTCAGTGTAAATATGGTCATCTGCTGGTTAGTGTGACGTCTTGGTGGTGAATGATGTGTTGCCATGATAGAGGAAGTTATTATCACCACTGCCAAAAATAATCCAACCCTGGTGACAACACTACCACTTAGTCAATAATAATAATAATAATAATAATAATAATAATAGTAATAATGATAAAAATGATAACAATAATAATATTATAGTTAATAATAATCTAATAATAATCTAATAATAATAATAATAAAAAAATAATGATGATGATAATAATAGTAATAATGATAAAAATGATAATAATAATAATATTATAGTTAATAATAATCTAATAATAATAATAGTAATAATAATAATGATGATGATGATGATGATGATGATGATGATGATGATGATGATGATGATGATGATGATATTAATAATAATAATAATTGCACTGGAGCATGTGAACTAAATTCCCATACCTGTCTGCACCAGTGCAGAACCACCTGAACCCAGACTGGAACTACTCCATGTGATTTAAACAGAGTAGACGCGCAACAAGCTTGGAGACCAGCCTGAGTGCGTGGAAGAGAAAAGAAGCACCATGGAGAGCGCAAACCCGGTCCAGGACTGGATTCTTCCACATTTAGGGATATTTTACAATTACAGGATAAAGAGACAGAGTCTTATAAATAAGCGCACTGGTGCAATTTCCTTGATCCAAAAGGGAAACTGTGTAAAGTTTAAATCTGTGAGGCAGTAGCTTTAGAACCCGATCGTTACCAACCTTATGGACCAGCTCCTCATCATAGATGGGGGTCGGTGGAGTCTTCTGCTGGCAGTCCGCGGTCTCTCTGGACTCATAGCCGCTGTCTGGATTGATCTCCGGGTAAGATGTGGTGTAGTGCGCCGAGATCGGCTCCATGGACTCCATCCGCTCCATCCCGACGGTCTTCCTGCGCGCTTTTCCCCCGCAGGAGCCCGATGAGGGCGATGAGCGGACGGACTGTCTCCTCCCAGCGCCGGCTGAGCGCCACAGGCTCCTCCTCCGTGAATCACAGCTTTCATGGCTTCTGCCTCCATCACTTAACATTTAAGACGCACGTCGTGATCGTTCGCCGCCACCACGCAAAAGTCAAGCACGAAGGGGCCCCCACCTTCCTGCCCCCCCCCCCCACCTTCCTGCGTGGGAGTGGTGGAAGGTGATGAATGTGATGAGAAGTTTGAAGGGTTGTAGACGGAGGGACAGGAAAGAGATGAGGATGAGGACGCGCTGAAACGAGGTGGAGATGTTTTTGTGTTTTGTCGGGCAAGAAAAGAGGAGAAAAGAAATTAAAAACATTCAAAACCGACATTAAAAAAATTATTAACTGGAAGAGGAAAATAGTTACACTGGAAAAAGCACCGGGTCTGACAAAGACAAGAAAGTGGGACTAAAACAGGAATTACAATGACATGGATTCTGATATTTATTTTAATGTATTTCAATACAATCTGTTTTTTCATCTTTACATTTAGGTTTGTCACGGTGTATTTGTGTGTGTCAGTGTGTGTGTGTGCGTGTCTGTGTGTCAACAAAACAACATGATTAACAGTTTATAGGCACCACAGATTATTTGTCTATCTTTCTTTCAGTCTGACAACTCCCCCCTGACATTTAACACAGTAATAATCTCTAAAAATTTAAATGTGTTATTGAATCTTGCAGTGATTTCAGTGGCTTGACATCCTGGTTTCTTTATTAATAAGGGGAATTTGTCCTTTCATTTCCTCTAAAGTTTGCACAAGTGTCACCATTACAGGGTAGTCATCTTAAAGTTGAGTGACTTATTTCTGCTGAGAACTGGTAATATTTAGCCACCAGTTAATCCAGAGGATTGGGTCTGTTTTGTGCGTGGGGTTTCCAAAGAGTCTGAGTGTGAAGGAGGGCTTTGTGCAAAGAAACGACGGAGGTTTCCACGATGGCACCAGAGCTGCTGACTGTCATCGTGACTTCAGGCAAGTCCTGTTTCTATTTAAAAGGCATTCTGGCCTCATAAAGAGCTCCACTGATTTCCTTCATAAATTCTGAATCTTGGATGTAAGGCAGATATGTTTTGTTTTCAACCAGAGCGGTTTTTAATGAAACAAAGAAAACATTTGTGATTTGTGAAGAATTGTATCTCATAAAAACAATAGACAATATCATACAAATGAGATAAATCAAGCTAGTGTTTTTTTTAATGTCGGTAAAATAAACCGAGTTATTCTACAAGTGTTATTCTGTATGTTTCAAAATACTGAAGTACTGTAAACATTTTCAATTTTTTTCAGATTATTTTAGTCGTGTGTACATGGTTGTAATGCTTTAGATTCAAACTTTTAGATTTCATGCCTCATTAGAGCATGGCATCATTCCTTGAACACTCCTGCAGATCATTCTGTTTCTGACTTCAATTCATTTTTACACATTAACAAAGTTAGTGTCACAGAAGTCAAAAGGATGACTGGAGAGTGAAGTCCAAATATTTAATTTCCAACAGCAAAGTTCACATAACCAGGATTTAAGTTCTTTCTATCTTGAGTAAAAATAAAGACAAAACAAAGATTGTCTGATATTGTCTCATATAAATTGGCAGGAATTTGTTGAAAACAGGTTTGTTTTCCATTTTTATTGTAAAAAACAAAACAAAAAACCCTTCCTTTCTAAAGCAGTAACCGTGTGTGTGTTTCTCTCCACTGTCTCAGTGTCTTGTGTAGCATTTTGTTTGGTGATGCTGATGTTCGCTGTGGCCCTCTACAGAATGGATCTCTGCTGCAGGTTCAGGACAGAACACGATGCAGTAAGAACATCCGTCCATCCCTTTTTTTGTATATCAGTCTTCTCGCTTACAGCTGCTTATCCGCCTTACGGGTCACAGGTCTGCTGGGGCCTATCCTAGCTTGTTACTGGCAAGAGGGGGGGTACACCCTAGACAAGATGCCAGCTTATCAAAGGGTCACATGATCATATATATATATATGTATATATATATGTGTATATATATATATATATATATATATATATATATATATATATATATATATATATATATATATATATATATATATATATATATATATATATATATATATATATATATAACACCGTAAGATTACAGTAATCCCAGGTGATTTCTCTCCCCAGGATGAATTTCTCAACTGTCACAGCAGACGCTCCACACTCGGCTGTGGCTTTAATGACCCCAGTGGGGCTGTGAACCAGACAGCTGCTGAACCACAGGTAAAAGTCTGGGACATGAAAGCTGTGGAGGAGCTACTGTGCAATAACATGTCACTGTGTATGTGTGTGTGTGTGTCTAGTTTCCTGGAAGGCTGTATATAATTGGAAAGCCAAATGACTATCACCTGAGCGAGGTTCTGCCCAGGTTGCCCTCCTATGACAGCGTTTGTAAGAATGAGCGACACAGAATGATGATCTCATCGCGATTTGGCCTCAGCAGCAGTTGTGATGGGGTGAGCAAACAATTAGTGACAATTTTTGTTCTGTTAGGTCAGAAGAAAAATGAACAGTTATAATTTGAGAGTTGCTTTCTCTCCCAGACTGAAATAGAAAAACTGAAAATATTTGGGGTGGATGTGCAGCGAAATATCAAAACAGACAGAATAATCTCTTGGCAGTGAATCTATCCCGGTGAAAGGTGCTCTACAGATCTAATGTCACAGATGATGGTACAGAAACTAGTCGGGTCCTGTTGAGTACAGATGCCACCAAACCTGACAACTATGATGAAGTTGGGAGGTGTAGGGCGGTACTATCTCAATCAATCAATCAATCAATCAATCAATCAATCAATCAATCAATCAATAAATCAATCAATCATCTTTTATTTATATAGCGCTTAATCAGGTAAACAGACATTTCAAAACACTTTTACAGACAGAGAAACCCAACAGAACCCTCCAGAGCAAGCATAAGGGAAAAAAAACCTTAATTGAGGAAGAAACTCCGGACAGGACCCAGACTCTGGAGAGCGGCCATCTATGCTATTCAGTTGTGTTGGATTTACTTTCCCATAAACTTGCCAAAACCCACAAAATGTTACTTTTATGTTTTTGTTTCTATTAACAAATACAGTATTCCCTCGCTTATTTGCGCCTCAAAATGCACGTCTTCACTACGTCGCGGATTTTTAAAACCTAGTGCAAGGTCTCCTGCAAGTCTACTTTTGCCTTGTGAAGTGGAATCTTTTCTTTGTGAAACCATTGCAATGGCTCCCAAATGTTTTACAACTTCTATGGTTGTTTAATATCAGAATGGGGAGGGTTTGTGAATGTTCAAATTATATGTAAACAATAAAATAAATATTTGGTCGTAATATCACAGATTTGCGTTTTTTGGCGGGTGGTGCTGGAACACATTCACTGCAAGTAACGAGAGATTACTGTGTATTGTTTTAGCTTGAAATCTGATGTCTCCGTCTTACTCTGTATTACTATTAATTGTGTTTTTCAAGTTGCTAATCAATTAAAAAGCACTGAACTGATAACCTTTTGTCAAATTTACATTGATCTTTCAGCCATTGAGGATAGTAGCTGAAATGTCAATCTGTCGATTCTACACCAACAAGGATCTTATGAAATGGTCATGTTCCTCTCTAGGCTCCGCCGACCTATGAAGAGGCTATTCATCAGTCAGATGACGTTTCATCCGTACACCTGCACTCTCTGGACGTTAACCTGTCGGTCCCAACCCAGGATGACTCCTTATATCTTTATCAAGAAGCACACAACGGCAGCCTGTCGGCCTCAGGACACCATCGTCCACCTTCTGACCATCCGGTGCCGAGCTGCAGCTTTATGTCTATCTGATGAATACGCCGCCACAGCAAAACAGGAGGCCCAGAGGTGCAAGAGCCAAGAGATTGATGTCATCCAGAGCGTGAGATGAGGGGATGGACTGATTGTGCTTTGAGACAGAGCTTGTTCACTAATTGAAGAGTCAAGCTCTACAAAGGTTGAGGAATGTCATCAATTTCCAGTACAATTTCCTCTGGGATTAATAAAGTATCTATTTATCTATCAATGTATTTTCTGAGATGACATTCTGGCAGCTTTTGCATTGTGTTTTTAGAGATCATTATATGGCAAAAATCAGCGGTCCCCGACTTTTTTTGCTCCAAGGATCGGTTTAATGTCAGACGTTTTCACTGATCAGCCTGTAAGGTGTGGATAATAATTAAAACAAAATAAAACGATACAACCAGCATAGAAAAAGCGTTTTTCCATCCATCCATCCATTCTCTTCCGTTTATCCGGGGTCGGGTCGCGGGGGCAGCAGCTTAAGCAGGGAAGCCCAGACTTCCCTCTCCCTAGCCACTTCATCCAGCTCCTCCGGGAGAATCCCAAGGCGTTCCCAGGCCAGCCGGGAGACATAGTCTCTCCAGCGTGTCGTGGGTCGTCCCCGGGGCCTGATCGGGGGAGCCGTTCCTCCCAATCACACCCTTCCAGGTCTCACTGTCATTGCCCACGTGAGCATTGAAGTCCCCCAGCAGAACGATGGAGTCCCCAGTGGGAGCACTCTCCAGCACCCCCTCCAAGGGCTCCACAAAGGGTGGATACTCTGAACTGCTGTTTGGTGCATACGCACAAACAACAGTCAGGACCCGGCCCCCCACCCGAAGGCGGAGGGAGGCTACCCTCTCGTCCACCGGGGTGAACCCCAATGTATAGGCGCCAAGCCGGGGGGCTATAAGTATACCCACACCTGCTCGGCGTCTCTCACCATGGGCAACTCCAGAGTGGAAGAGAGTCCAACCCCTCTGGAGAGGACTGGTACCAGAGCCCAAACTGTGTGTGGAGGTGAGCCCGACTATATCTAGTCGGAACTTCTCAACCTCACACACCAGCTCAGGCTCCTTCCCTGCCAGAGAGGTGACATTCCACGTCCCAAGAGCCAGCTTCTGTAGCCGGGGATCGGATCGCCAAGGTCCCTGCCTTCGGCCACCGCCCAGCTCACAATGCACCCGACCCCTATGGCCCCTCCCACAGGTGGTGAGCCCATGGGAAGAGGGACCCACGTTGTCCTTTCGGGCTGCGTCCGACCGGGCCCCATGGGTGCAGGCCCGGCCACCAGGCGCTCGCCTTCGAGCCCCACCTCCAGGCCTGGCTCCAGAGGGGGGCCCCGGTGACCCGCATCCGGGCAAGGGAAAACGTGTGTCAATGTTTTTCATCATCATATGGGGTCTTTGAGCAGTACTTTGTCTGGTCCCTTACCTAGGACCTGTTTGCCATGGGTGACCCTACCAGGGGCAGAAAGCCCCAGACAACTTAGCTCCTAGGATCATTGGGACACACAAACCCCTCCACCACGATAAGGTGACCACTCAAGGAAGGGAAAAGCGTTTTTTTCTCTATAAAAATAAAAGTGAATCCAATTTGTTCTAACTTTATGAGCAGCGTCCTCGTAACATCGCACCATTTCTTTTTTGGTTGTTCTGCTAGCTGGGGAGTTTGAGTTTAGCAGGTACCTCTGATTTAAGGTTTGCCAAACATGATTCCTTAAACACTGATCAGAATATTTAAATATACTCTATTTACAAATTGTATCATCAGAGATGTTGAAGTTCCTCCTCTGTGTGTTGGACTTGAGGATAATTCTGGGATCATCAGAGGCAATGGGGGGTTATCCCCTGTTTTCCGGTAAGATTTCACCATCATCACATTTGCAACATCAATAACAAGGACCGAAAAAGAAACAAAAGGGCTGAAGGGTAGAAGCCATTTGGCTTGTAAAATTCCTGTCCCCAGAATCAACAACATCTCTATCATTACAATACGTTATCTACCAAAAACAAAAGATTCCAGCTTTGCTTTTTTGGCTTGACTCATACAGTATACTGTTAAATTTAGAGTCCCTTGGGTTTTTGGGATGGTGACACCCTCCACGTCGCCTCCTGTATCTCTATGCGCTCTTGCTCCTCCACAAATAGCAGGGACTGTCATCACCCTCAGAGATCGCCTCAACAGTTTTCCTCCACTACGTACAGTGCAACTAATTCTATTTAGAAGACAGATAAGGATTGAAAATATAAAAAATGAACTTTGCAAAACAAGGTGGACAGATTGACATCTCCAGTGCTAAAAACTGTCATCACCCCCTGATTAATGCACACAATAAATTTAAATGCAAATGCTAGCTTTTTACATAAATTTCTATATGGATAAGAACAAAATATGTAAATTGTATGAACTACAAACACAAAAAACACACCTCTCGTACATTAAATTTGAGAGAAAGTGTAACAACACAGGGTTATTCTTTATCACAGATCAAACTACAAGAAACACAAACCCAACCTTGGAGTGTTGCACTGCTCTGACCTAAATTGTGTGTAGTGTTTAATGTGAATATCCTGAACTAAAAATGTACATGCTGGAAATAATATCCAATGGCTATAATTTACAAACTTATTTTTTAACGAAGAAAAAAACCTGCAATCCAACGCCTTGGCAGATGGTGGAAATGTAGAAATATCCCATGTCAGGAAACACTTGTTTAATTTAATGCAAAAAAAAGACCTAATCCCTCAAAGAGGAAGTTTTTTCAAACATTTTTTGTGTGCCCATATTAGCCTAAAATACACATTAAAGATAATGAAACCACGTTACTCTTCTGCAACGACTATACATGTACAGTATATTTTATTCCCTGTCCAGACATCAGATTGCATTGATGAGATGAATACTGTGAACATTTCTAATTTACTGTCAATTCATAGGATTGAAGCTAAAAATCTCATCAGCTCAGTGAAGACTGAGCGTATGTAAAAAGTGACGAGAGCAATTTAAACAGAACTGAGTAGTTAAGAGTAAAACCCTACTGCGAAGTGTAGCGAGGATTGTCCGCCATCTAGTGTCAAGTTTTGGCATTGCAGTTTGTCAACAAAACATTTATTTCTGTAAAACATGGAATTCTTTATACATTTTTCTTGTTACTTCGAAGGTAAAAAAAAAGAAAATATTAATGGCGATTTGATTCAGATTTAATCTTTTCATTTACAAATGATCCTTCCTGATAACAGACGATTCAGAGAAAGAGCCTTGGAGCACAAATACAAGTACAGTACCATAAATGAAATGATCTCACACCCATCAATGAGCATTTAGATTTACATATTCAGACCTGGTGATCAACACATTTCAAACTTATGGAACTAGAAGAAAAATCAGAGCTGAGTGATCAATGTTGAGGTTCCAAGGATGACTTCAGCGACAGTGTGGATACTTGTGGAACAAATACATATTAATTGTAATGGAACCTCAGTCCTCAGCATGACTCTCTCAGACGACATGAACAGTTAAGGGTGACCCCATCCCACGGTGACGTGATGTTTAATGTCCGTCTAATCAGTCAGAGAGTTTAACAGTAATAAAACTCAGACTCTGAAGATCACGAGGCATTGCTGATATAAGTCAGTCTCTAGAAATCAAGTCTCAACAACAATAACTCAATCTCAATCTTGACCAGCGCCAACAGCATGTAGAAATAACATTTCAGTCCAGAATGGGGGGGTTAAACCATGTCCACAAGTTGGAATTTGCCCTCCTGTTTGACTGGCAGGACATTGATGAAGGTCTTGTAGAGCACTGCTCCGCTGGGCAGCTTGGTGATGACCTGAGTGGCTTCTTGGCTGCGTGGTGGAGGGACGTAAACCTCCTTGGTGAACTTGACGTGGCCATCCTCCAGCGCAAACAGCGTGTTGTTAGTTCCCATCCCCACCTAAGGGAGTGGGAAGGAGGAGATACAGGATGAAAACATTCTGATCACATAGGTTTAACATTCTTTTGAGAGGTATTGACTTACATGAGCACCTGGGTGATACCTCAACAGCCTCTGGGTTGCTAGGATGTTACCCGCACGGACAAAGTTACCTAGAGAGCAATTGAAGAGTTAAATCACCTGAATTCTTCTAATTATGTATATTAAGACAACCTGTAAGACAAATTCCTCAATTAAAGGACCTCTAAAATAATTTGTTTGATGGTTTATGAGAAAACAAATGATTCTCCATACAAAATAATTCTTTGACATTTCACTGGTTTCAATTAAAACAATATGGTAGCTGGCTTATAAAGCTGCTCCTATAATCTACTCGTTCATAATCCCGTCCATTCTGGTCACTCCCAAAGAAAACCTCAACACCCTCAGTTCAGCCTCCTGTCCTTTGGTCAGTGCCCTCATCTCTAAACCAGCTGGTCTCACAACCATCCTGTAGTCCTTTCCCTTTAGACTATCTGGGACCCTTCTGTCTGTCAGATCACTCCTGACTCTTTTCCATCTATTCCACCCTCCCTGTGCTCTCTTCATCTCTCTGTCACACCCTCCACTACTTTGGATGGTTGACTTCCAAGTACTAAATGTCTGTCTCATTGCTACCTCCGCTCCTTGCACCTTCATTGTTCCACCATCCATTCACATACAGTAGATGCCCTCTGTTTAACTCCAGCTTACTTTCATTCTTGTCTTCTCTAATGCACACTCCACTTCTCCTCAACCTGCTCCCTACTCTCACTACAGATCACTATCTGCAAACATCATGTACCATGGAGACTCCTGTATCCCGACTCCATTTGTATATCACTGCTGAAAACAAGAAAAGGCTCAGAGCTGGTCTTTGGTGTAATCACACCTCCACTTTGAAAACCTCTGTCACACACACATAGCACACCTTCCTCCTGTCAAACTTCCTTCACACTTGTTCTGTACTTCCTTACATGCATTAATCACAATCACATGTGGCTAAATTGCTGTTAAGAAAACAACATTTGGGTAAAAAAAAAATCTTGTCAGCAGAACAGATATGGAGAGAATGACAGAAACAAGTGGGGCAAGATGCCATGTGAAGTGAAAATGTGTAAATGAACCAAACAACTTCTCACTACAGACACATTGTTTTTACATTCGTCTGTATAAAACAAGCTCATCGTTGCAAAATGAGATTGATTCCGCAGAAGAATTGCTAAAGCACTGAATGCTTTCAAATATTTGTCATTACCGTCCTGTTTCTTGAAGCCATATCTCCGTCCAGGGCTTTTCCCTCCGAGGTTCTTGGAGCTACCACCACTCTTCTTAGACGCATGCCTCACAGAGTCAACCAGAAACGACTGGCTGGGCGCCAGCAGACCTGAAACCAGCAGAAATCATCAAGTGAAGACACAAACGTCCAGTTTGTAAGTTCATTGGAAAGGAGGGGCAACTTCATGGCAGCAGTACTCTCTATAATTGAGATTAATAGTATTCTATTGGTTTATATTCTTTATGAATTCGTGTGTGTTTCTCAAATATAACATGCATCCTATCTCACATATTTAGGATTAAAAACTTAACACTAAATACACTAAATATACTAAATACTAAATATAATAAATACTATTATGGACTAATTACCACTAATTATACTAAATACTAAATATACAAAATGCTGTATACTCCATGACATTCAGAGCACGGCTAGCTGTCAGATAGCTAGCTGTTAGCTAGCTGTTAGCTCGTTAAACTGCCTTCATTTAAAATAAAACGTAAAAACATAGTCACTGAGAATAAAAAGAAAAGATTCTACAACATTTGCAACATGATTTTTAAATTCACTAAGAATTAATAGAACACAAATGTAGATAATTGATACCTGTTCTTGACTTGGACAGTAAAGACGCCAGCGTCGCCATTTTGTTTTTACGTCATTTCCGTTTTTACGTTACATCCGGTTATTGTTTCGCGGCATTCGTAGTCCCAAAATTTAAATTAATAATAAAAAAACAAAACAAAAGAACAAAATTGTAGTACAAAGTGAACCCACAACTTTGATGCTGAGGCAACATCTGCTAACTTTTCTTTTAAAAATCTTAATTTGAAACTACATTTTTTTACCAAGAGATCCTCTAACCTCAAATCCAGTTTCTATTTTTTTTTTGGTTGTTTTGACAGTTCTTGACATTTGTCCCCATATTCATTACAGTCAAGTTGTAGTGGATGGGTTCTAGTTCAATACGATGTGAGCATAGCTGTGATGTATGTTTTTCTATTTCGTGGACAGTGGGTTTAGTCCATAGACCCCTTCCCCGTTCCTTCCCCTCCTTCCTCCAGTTCCTGCCTTGACTTTTTCTATTGCCAACTTTTTTCTTTGTATCTTTTAATTGTGTCTTCCTGTGTCTTTATTGTTCTAGTATTCTTGTGAGATTGTGTACACATCTTGTTTGATAACGGTTTTGATTTCAACTCACTACATTTTTGAGTGTATTGAGCTTGATTTTATTGATCAAATGCTTCTGCTTTGTCATTTCCACCCATTCCTAAATGGGCAGATAGCCAGAGGAATTAAGCAACTCTCTCTACCGTGTAGTCTATATGGGACTATATTCATATATTATTTAGATTTAATATTTAATAAGCAAAATAACTTAATTGAATTACTGTGAAATTGTGAAACTTTTTTGACTGTTGTCCATGTCCATAACTATTGTTATCATTCCCACTGTGTTGTATCTTCTGCTGCACGATCCATTATCTTCCTTTTGATTAATTTGATTATATGTTTTTAAGTTTGAATATTAGTATTTTATCATAAAAGTATTAGTTGATATAGTTGTGTGCCTTTTTCCAAGCCTAGCCTGTCAGACACTGAAGGAAATAATCACCTTTTTTCATATATAATATATTTAAATTTCTCCACGCGTTGTCTCCAGGTAAACTTTCTGACCCGCTCAGTTGTCCATTCATCTCACAGGATACTTTTTTTCCCTGATGGTTGCATTCTAAGAAGTGTGTTTGTGTCACTTTCCTCTCCATAGTGTTCTCTAACTGTCAAGTTAATTCGGTCTGTATTAGAATGATCTGAATGATCTATACCTGGATTGGGTGTTGATTCTATGCTGTTTCCATGCAGATGGGATGTTACCCGTTCTAAGGGAAACATCTTCAGAATTACTTTAAGTGCTCTCCTTATGCGCTAGAAAACTATAACAACCTTACCCTGGGAATGTCTGCCTTGCATCTGAAGTTGCTCTCCTTAATCCAGACACTGTAAATGGAACGTTTAAATCCTCTTGGGTTATGGCCTGTTTTTCTGTCACTCCTGGATGTTTCCTGACGATGATGTCACTACTCTGTTTTGCTTTTGATGACTGTTCTCTCATTACATTTTAACACTAGAACTCCACACATTCTTTATCGTTCACCAATACTTGTGACATTGATGTCTCGCTCTTTCTATTGGCTGCTATTTTGTCTGGTTTTTTTGCTACTTTTCCATTTTACAGACTGACACTTCAGTTTTTCACACTTGACTTCATTTTTGATTTGGTTTCCCTGTCTCCCGGAAAAGAAACTAGATGTATGCAGAAACCATTGGAATGTCACAAGAACGGACCAAAGGCACTAAAGAACAAAGACAATAGGAGCACAAGGCATGTGAAAGAGAACAAATGAAATGATTAATGTGGAAAACAGTGCTTTGGTGACTAATTCTTGGAGAGATAAACACATTCAGCTGGTTGTCAAAGGATCATTTGAGAGTGATAGGACTGCCATGGGAAGGAGGGAGGGAGATCCTCGCATAGTAGTTCATTCAGGAATCTTCATAAAGCTGGAATAGTCATTACAACATCTCTTTTACAGTGCAATACTTCTGTTAGAATAGGGGGGTCCAGAGGTTTTATAAGGAGGACTAGATTTGATCATGTGAGCACGTCCAAGGGCCAATAGTCCCTGATGAAAACATTTAGAACATTCAAAGATGTGCACAAATAATCTATTATTTATGATTCCCATTTATATTTGACAAACAATAAAGTTAAAAAGTATAATGCTTCAGATGAACACATCAGGACACAAGTTTTCTGAAGAGATACTCCGTAAAATACAACCCTGTGTGATAACTGACATGAGTGAGTGGAGGAAAGGAATAAACTTGACATGTGTGGGGAAGAATTTTAAAAGATTGGATCATTGAAGAAGTTTGAGTCTACATTTTGACTCAACATGGGCAGCAATTGTACATAAAAAGGATGAAAAATGCACCAAAAACCCAACCTATGGATGAGAAAATGGGAAATTCCATTAAAGTTAAGAAGAATAATTTAATATGATATAATGACAGAGTACTGTGGGTTTTTGGAACGATACACAGATGGTGATAAGACTGTAGAAACAGGAATAACAGGGGAGGTGGTACCAGCAAAAGGGATTGGAATAAGAAAGAATAACAATTCAAGTGGAATTGTATGGTGTTCCATTACTTTTAGGAGGGACAGAATGAAAATGTGAATAAGATGGCAAAAGGAAAAGGAAATAGAGAAATATGCAATTTCCTCTGGGATTAATAAAGGATCTATCTATCTATCTATCTATCTATCTATCTATCTATCTATCTATCTATCTATCTATCTATCTATCTATCTATCTATCTATCTATCTATCTATCTATCTATCTATCTATCTATCTATCTATCTATCTATCTATCTATCTATCTATCTATCTATCTATCTATCTATCTATCTATCTATCTAGAAATCAACATCAGTAAAGAAGAGCTTAATCTGCATAAAAATTCACCTGTAACAGAAAAAATAGAACTGGGAGGAACAAGGAAGTTATCTTTTTTCCATGTAAGAAATGTCAAATTTAAAAAGTGTAGTCAGTGTGCACAAACAAGATAATTATGTGATAACAACGCTGATATCGGGGTGCTGCATGCTAAATATTCTGTAAATGGCACGGAAGCTGACTAGTTTGTGTGAGGGATGTCAGGAGGATGACTAGTGGAGCGTGTCGTTTGGAGGTGAATTAGATCTGGAGCACAGATGAAGAGGAACAAACAGAGGGAGATGGGCTGCAGGATTTCACCCTGGAGGGGTTACAGTACTGAGCATGGCAGAGAGAAAGGCAGGTCACCATCATGTCAGGCAGAGGGATATAATGAATGTTAAAGGAATATTGTTCGGGTAGATGCAGGTAGAACAGTGTGATTTGATTTCTCCCCTCTTTTTAACATCGTTTTCAGAGGATGAAGGTCGTAGTGGTGTTGTGTGCTTCACACTCCGGAGCAGCAGGGGGCGCTGAGGCGCTGAGCGGCTGGAGGCTGACCGCCTAATAAACAAGGAGAGGAAGATGAAGCTGTTTGAATGTGTGCGGGTGTTCCGTGTCCGCAGCAGCAACGGGACTCGAACACAACAGTAAACGAGAGGTGAGTCCATTTAAACAAAACAGAAAAGTACGTGAGTTCAAAGAGTAAATTATCAACTCGAACATGCCTACGTCCACTTTTAACGTAATAATGGGTCTAAAGTATGTCAATTAAAGTCACTTCCATGTATTCGTTAAATAATATGTTGAGTGTAATTGTGCTAATTGTTGACTTCCGGTTACAATGTGTTAACAGGAAGTCTGGACCTGCTAGTTCCACTGAAAGTTCACCTCACCGTGTCAAATAAAACACGAATCTTAGTGTTTGTGACCTGACAGGTAAAATCCATCACATTCACAGCTGGGACCAAGTATTTCTGTTTGTTGTTGTTCTTATAATAACTCTGTGTCACATCTTCATCGCAGTAACGACATCTGAGAGATCATGAGCAGCTCCGGTGATTCCAGCAGCGATGTCGACGACCTGCCCGTGTTCGACTTCCTCCAGCCGGGCCGACGCCTCACCCCGGCCTCCCAGGTTCAAACCGAGAAACTAGACCCCCGGGGCTCTGATGCAGCAAAGCGCAGAGTGGGCACATACACAGGAACCGCTGATGCCACGGTGATCAGCAGCGGATCTGATGACGAAGCACCTTATGTCCCTTTGGCTCAGAGACTCAAACAGAAGCAACACGATGTGATTAGAGCCTCCTCCGCTGTCGCTAATGGCAAAGGTACTGAGCGTTATTCGCCATCCAATCTGGCCCGTTCACAGCTCTCCCACCAGAATTGCTTTCCGGAGTCGGAATGCCCACTCAGCTTCCACAGAGTCCCTGATGGCCAAGAGGAGGGGGTGGCTCTTCCTCAGCGATGGCAACCCCCAGATCGTATTTTCAGCGAAGGAAGCACCGATGTGTCTCCTCCCAAGAAGAAATCTGCCAGGCGGGCAGTAGAGGAGATCCACACCTCCAGGGAGGACACTCTGAGGAGGTGGCAAGCCAGGGAGCATCCGCAGGGGGGCAAGGAGGCGCTCAGACAGGAACGAGACCGACAGAAGGAAGAGAGAAAAGCTTTGGCAGAGGCGGCTAAAGCCATGAGGCCGGAGGAGTGTATCAAACACATGGTGGTGGCTGTGGACCCAGGTAAAGTAAAAAAAACAACAGCTTGACACTGAATAGTGGTTAATAAATTCACTTTCAGGCCTGCTATAATGTGTGTCTGTGTGTGTGTGTGTGTAGATTTCTTGATTTTTTTTTAAATAGTCTAAATGATATTGATATACAGTAGTATTTAGAGATACAGTTTTCATTTGTTTCATGACTGAACTTGTAAGTCAAACATTTCCCTATTTAAAATAACGAAAATCATTTTTATCCATTCAAGATATGTAAAAAAAAACCTGAATTATGAAACAAACAACATATTTTTATCAAACAATACACATGCAGACTTTACCTGTGTATAATTAATTGTGTAAGAGTTATATAAACAATGATTAAGTATGAAATGAAACACAAAAGTCACAAGAACACACGAGCTGTGTCTTTACTCCACCAACGAGAACGAGATCCGGTCTCATTGATGTTGTATCCATCCGCCAACTAGCGGTGGTTTCCTGAAGCACGGCTCATATCTTGGATTTTGTTTGTATGTCGAACAAAAATATGGACAGAGCAACGGTTCCTATCTCAAATAACTCCTATGTCGAGCAGCTCGTTTCTCGAGGTTCTGCAGTATGTATACGATGTGTGAGACCATATCAAAGCTGCGTCTTAGTGTGGAGGATATGTTGTGTGTTCAGCTCTCCTACAGCTGGAGGAAGGCAGGACTCTGCTGGCATCTCTCCAGGATCTGGGTTGTAGCTGCGCTGTAGAGAAACAACCCATCCCACGAAGTGTTAACTGGATGAGGAGGCCTCCCTCTGCACAGGTGAAAACACACACACACACACACACACACACACACACACACACACACACACACACACACACACACACACACACACACACACACACACACACACACACACACACACACACACACACACACACCCACCATTCTGGAACTGCCTTAAACAAGTACTCCTTTGGTAATAAAACCACAGAATGACCTATTCAATATGAGTGATGGTGTGTGTGTTCTGTGCCTCTCAGCCTGATGGAGTGTGTGTACCTGAGGCCCACGTGGTGATGCAGATGACAGTCGATGACTTCATCACTCTCACTCACAACTTCATCCAGGTTGGTGCTGAATTAGCTGCTGCCAGGGAAAGTTAAAAGTTATGAGGAAGAAGAACTGGAAGCAGAAAATACAGCTAATAAATTATTGATAAATCTAATGTGAGACTACAGATGGATGTTTCCAGCATGATCAGAGTAAGATCAGAGAACTTTTTTCCTCAGTTTTTGACAGATAAACAGATGTAAAGATTCAAGATTTATATAACTGAAAAAATGTAGAAAGATGAAGTTTTTCCCAAAAGGATGCAGAAAGATATCCGATCAATTATGAGCCTGATATTAGCAAAGTATCACATTTCCTGCAATAATAATAATAATGATGACACATGTAATATAAGAAGGATGTTATTGCTGATGGTCAGAGCTTCTAGGTGGAAGTCATTATAATTTCTGTGACTAAATTCTGCCATGAATGTGTAAAAACATTGTCTGGATTCACGTCTTTATCTTGATCTTTTAACTACAGTCACCTGCTGTCCACTCAAGGGAAACATCGCTGCAGAATCTGTCTATCTGTGTCTGTCCTGTCATGTCCTGTCTCTTTAGACACACACACACACACTATGTACATATACTGTGTGTATAAATATATATAAGTATAAAAATTTTAAAAAACTGTACTATCAGCTGCCATCATTTCCTTCATGGTTCCTTCCACCACAGGAGGGGAGACACGGTGGGTGTGTCTCTGGTCCCACGCTGACGTCCTGGGTCCAGGAGCAGCAGAGGCGGAATCCTGACAAGTCCCTCAGTCTGGTCGTCATCAACCTGGAGAAATACTTCAGGTAGGGGACGACTGGCCGTGGATTACTTCGTTTCAGAGAGGCAAGAAGGAAACCAGTTTTGTTAAGGACTCATTGTTTTTGTCTCACTTGTAGTCGAGGACATAAAAAGAATTTATCAGCATGACTCTGCCTCCATTTGTGGGTCGTTTCTTCTTTGGAGAAGAACTCTAAGTCCTGTATTATAGTCGTTAATTAAGTGTCAATTTAGCAATATTTAACTGTCATTAAGTTTCATGGAGTTATATAATAGCACCAGAGACAAAAAAGAGAGAGAGAGTGACAGAAAGAAGATGCTGATGAAGCTCCTGATTAGTGAGCTGCTATGTGAATATGTTCTTCCCCCTCTCTGTGTGGGTTCTGTCTTCCTCCCACCTCCACAAACATGCAGCTTAGGCTGCGTTCAGACTGCAGGCAAATCGGATTCCAATCAGTTTCTGTTTTACATCTAATTTTTGGATAGATGGATGCTAAATGTTCCCATTCTCTTCTATAGAATGGACACACATCTCTCTGTACAGAGCACAATGATATTATAGAAATTACAAGAGAATACATTTTTTTATTTTAATATTGAAATTAATACAGTATTTAATACAATTAATGTATAGTTAATATAATTAAAATAATACTAATTTATTGTATTTGATATTTAATTTTAATATTTAAACATAGAAACCACAAGAACTAGTTTTTAGAACATGTATGTGTAAAACATTTGGGGAAAAAATGACAATAAACATCTACTTATGAGCTGAACAGTTGTAACGTAAGTGTGTTTAAAGAGAATGAAACATGTTCAGAGGAGAAGACGTAAAAAGAATCAACGTTCTGTTTTCAGATTGCAGAAGTCAGAAAACCAGAAGCGGCTTCGAGAGGCGGTCGCAGGCGAGGAGAAAGGAAAGGGGAAGAGGAGGAGGAAGAATGTCGGTGCTGAGGCAACGCCTGAGGTGTCGAGAGTGGAAGTAGAGGAGGTAGGCTGGACACGTAGAACATTTAGGATGAGTTTAAATGAATTGTCAGTAACCTTGTGTGTTGCAGTGTGCCGGTTCTAGTGCACTAAATAGTTTATTTAATTGCCAGTATGCAGTACATCCTGAGTATGTCCTTAATAGTGTGTAAGTGCACCATGACAAGCACTCTCTTCAATATCCCATCAGGCATTGGTGCATCTCCAACTTCACACTAATGTCTTGGTTCGCTTCTTGATGACCTGGAAGGATTTTATAGATCACATCACCATGACAACCAAAGCGGTTGCAGAAGCACCTTTCAAGTGAGCGAGCTCTTTGCACACTGGAGTGGCCTGTGTTCCGGCAGATCAAATGATTATTACCCATCATCCCGTGTTTTCAGGCGAGAGAGGGAGAAGACCGGTTTTTCATTCTACCTGGAGAGTGAGTGGGCGGGGGGCCAGAAGGTGGATAAAGCTGGGGGTGGGCTGCTGCAGGTGTGGAAAAGACAGATCCAGCAGTTGAACAGAGTCAGCCCGGATATGGCCTCAGCCCTCTTGGCAGCGTACCCCTCCCCTCAGCTGCTGAAGAAGGTACCCCATCCCACAATCCTCCTTGTCTTTAGCACTTTCTCACACAACCATTGATGCACTCAATTTCATTGAGTTACATTTACATTTAGAAGTTACATCTGGCCCTTTGAGGACAGCCGTTATGGTGATGTGACCCTCGACTTGACACCCCGGGTCTCGTTGGTTTGTGTTGACCAAACTGACTAGCTGCACTGTCTCCTCTTTGGAGGAGGTGCAAAATCTACAGAAGTCATACTTGGCCTCAAATCTGAGCAATGCTTCACAGGAAATATTTTTTGATAGGTGCAGCAATTTAAAGAGAGAGATGATAATTTTTTTTCCTCCTGTCAGAGACATCTGTTGGAAAACAGAAAACGTGTATCTTGCATAATATGCAGCTTTTAAAGTATGTTGATCTGTATGATGGTGAGAAATGCTTAGAAAGGAAACAGATGCAAACTTAATTAATTCTAGGTCTCAGATAAATCCTGCCAGGCAGCACCGCACTGATTTGTATTCTTAACCAGCTGTTAAATATTACCACAGTTAACTTGCATTATTTGCTAACCTTAATCCCAACTAAGAAACACATTCAGTAATGTTAAACATAATGTGTCTACTGCTAATGAATTGAATGCCAGTGGCCTTACTGTATTACTTCAGTGCTACAGTATCTGGCAAAAAGAACCCCTTAGATTCTGAAATGGATTTAGGAATTGTCCTTTGTACTTAAACGTTATGAGACGTCTTTTTTATACCATTTCAAGGCAATAGCTAAATCAAACATTTTAAGAGATGCTTTTTTTTTAAAAAAATTGCAAAGCGTGACTTTTTTTTCCTCCTCAAATTTCCTATTTTTTGTTTTGTTTTTTCAGGCCTATAATCTGTGCAGAACTGAGCAGCAGAAAGTCTCTCTGCTGTCTGACCTGCTGATCCGCAGAGGAGCAGGCATCACCTCTACGACCCGACGGGTCGGTCCAGAACTTTCAAAGCGCCTGTTCCTCCTGATGAACTCCAGTGACCCTGATACGACTCTGGACTCCAGCGTCTGACTTTGCTAAACTGTTCCAGCCATTTTCCCAAAACTCTTGTTGACAAGAGTCAAATTTTTACTAAATTATTAGGATTTTGTTTTTATATAAATGTTTTATGAGGAGTTTTGCAGTGACGTACGTATACAGTTATTAAACAGGATCTATTATACAGGATCTATTCTCATTTAGTGATCATCTGGCCTCCGGGTCGTGGGGGCAACAGTCTCAGGAGGGATGTCCATACTTTCCTCTGCTCAGACACCTCCTCCCGCTCCTGCTGGGGGGTCCCGAGGCGTTCCCAGGCCAGCTGAAAGACATAGTCCCTCCAGCGTGTCCTAGGTCTTCCCTGAGGTCTCCTCCTGGTAGGACATGCCCGGAACACCTCCCCAGGGAGGCGTCCAGGAGGAATCCGGAACAGATGCCTGAGCCACCTCAGCTGGCTCCGCTCGAGGCGGAGGAGCAGCGGCTCTACTCCGAGCTCCTCCCTGGTGACTGAGCTCCTCATCCTATCTCTAAGGGTACGCCCGGCCCCTCTACGGAGGAAACTCATTTCAGCCGCTTGTATCCGGGATCTTGTCCTTTCGGTCCTGACCCAAAGCTCATGACCATAGGTGAGAGCAGGAACGTAGATCGACCGGTAAATCCAGAGCTTCGTCTTACGACTCAGCTCCTTCTTCACCACAACAGACCTACAGCGACTGCATCACTGCAGAAGCTGCACGGATCCGTCTGTCAATCTCATGTTCCATCCTTCCCTCACTCGTGAACAAGACCCAAGATACTTAAACTCCTCCACTTAGGGCAAAGATTCTCCATCAACCTGAAGAGGGCACACCACCCTTTTCTGGTCGAGAACCAAGGCCTCGGATTTAGAGGTGCTGATCTTCGTCCCACTGGCGTCACACTCAAACCGTCCCTGTGCACGCTGAAGGTCCAGGTTGGACGAGGCCAACAGGACAACATTGTCTGCAAAAAGCAGAGATGAAATCCTTTGGTCCCCAAACCGGACTCCCTCCGGTTCCTGGCTGCGCCTAGAGATTCTGTCCATAAAGATAATGAACAGAACTGGTGATAGAGGGCAGCCCTGCCGGAGTCCAACATGCAACTGGAACAGGTCTGAGTTACTGCCGGCAATGTGAACCGCATTGTTCCTCCTGAATCTGCGGTTCGACTATCGGTCTAATCCTCTCCAGTACTCTGGAATAGACTTTCCCCGGGAGGCTGAGGAATGTGATCCCCTATAGTTGGAACACACCCTCGGGTCCCCCTTTTTGAAAAGAGGGACCACCGGTCTGCCAATCCAGAGATATTGTGTATGGATACACATTTAGTAAAAAAAATTAATGCTTATTCAACCCCTTCCCACATTACCTTTTACGTGTTTATGCTGCTTTAGCCACATGACTGAAAAGGATTGAGCAAAAAAAAAAAACAAACCTTTAACATTCGAAGGTTAAAATTGCATCATAATATGAATATTCATTCTTTTAACGACCAGTTCAAGAAAGAACCAACTGGTGGTGTTGAGACTGATAAAGATGGTCATACACATTTGACGTGTACAAGAAAAACTTGTAATGTGATTAAGTGAAGCATTATATACAGTTCAGCTGCTTACCCTTGGTGTTCAATTGAATTACATGTGGCCGGCCTCGGAGCTGTCCTGCGTCTCTATTGCTTGTGTGCTGAGCCTTGTCTTGTCTGGCACTGTTTGTGTTGTCATGGAGTGCTGCAGTGAAGCATCTCCACAAATCTGTTTCACTGCGCTTTGCAAAGCCCGTGGCTCATTTCCACCGCATTAGCAAAAATGGAACCTGACCAGGAAGTGATGAGTACTTGGAACGCATTGGGAAAGAAGGCTAAAGAAACGGATGGGTAACGAGCTGTTAAATGGGCTTAAGAGATGAGCAACGTGTCTCACCTCAGGCCCCGCAGACAGAGATACTGGGAGGATCAGAACGACTGAAGAGGTCCAGAGAGTCACGACTGGCGTGTCATAGGAAATGATTGGAGAATGGATTTGATGCTGTAAATGCAGAGCAGAGCAGTGTTTGCCAAACCTGAGTGTGTGTATGTAGGTGTATGTGAATATATACTGTGTATACATACATTAAACACACAAGGGCAGTATGGTAGTGCTGTTGCCTTACAGCAAGAGGGTCCCAGGTTAGTGGTCATTAATTTTTTTAACTAACAAACACACCTCCTGTCTGTGGAAGGGCTGTTTGCCAAGAAGGAGAGTGATGGAGTCACATGACCTCAACCCAGTTGAGATGATTTGAGAAGATGGACCACAGACTGAAGGAAAAAAGACGGTTGGAAAACCATTAGAGGTGACAACTTCACGAAAACTATCAAGAGAACTCCAAGAGTGTGAAAAGCAGTTTTCAAAGCAAATGTTTGAGTTATTTTACATTAATTTTTCATCTTCCACACATCTTCTGTTACCGCTTGATCCGCCGTCGTGGGTCACGGGGAGCTAGAGCCTATTCCAGTTGGCTTGGGGCGTGAGGCGGGGGAAACTCCGGGCGCGATGCCAGTGACAATTTGGGACCAGACAATTAGCACATGTTTTTGGAGGTGGGAGGAAGCTGGAGAACCCGGATAGAACCCACACAAACACCGGGAGAACATGCAAACTCTGCACAGAGCGGGACTCCAACCCGGAACCACCTTGCTGCGCGGCAACAGCGCTACCCACTGCGCTACTGTGCCGCCCCACATTTATTTTGTTCACTCCAAATTTCCGTGTGTTCATCCATAGTTCTGATGCTTTCAGTCAGAACCCACAATGTAAAAAGTCCTGGAAATAAAGAAAACTACTAAATGAGGAGGTGTGTCCAATCGTTTGACTAGTAATGAATATATCAAGAAATTGGCTTCTTGGAACCCATTTAAATGCCTAACACCTTACAGCTAACTCCAGGAGGCACTGCAGCGGAGGATAATGTCCAGTAATATCAGCTCTATGCTTTCTAGATGTGGAGTCTAATTGGTTTTGGCATCTCTGCCCCAAAACTAGCATTGTGTGACATGATTCAGTGGCTTTGGGTCCATTTGTTCCTGCAGGAGGAGCAATAATCTTTCTTCAGATACACTTGAGTTCAGGTTATAGAACTTGGCAATTAAACTGAGAGATCCTGTACATGGCTGTACTCTACAGAACAGACTTCTCACTATTGGTTTAAGGTGGGAGGACAAGAGTTGAGTTGAAACAGCAGTGACTTATCCATGGAAATGTTACTTCACTCTGGCCCCGTTTGACCTAAACGAAAGACAAAAGAGGGTTTAAATTCAGACAGTAAAAAACAAAACAAAACATGCATCATATGCCAGATTTTAAACTAAACCTAATTTACTTCACAGGGATGTCAGATAAATAAGTAAGAACTTGTATGGAATTGTGCTGTTTTATATATTTTGTTGATTTGAATCCATTCATTCATTCAGAATTCATTCACCAAAATTCACAGGAAGTTAAATTTCAAGAATGAAAATTTATTCACAAATAGAATACATAAAACCAAATAATTCTACACATTAATGGAGCATTTTCTTAACCCAATACAGACTTTTGTGTAAATGGTTTATGGATTTTTTTCAAATCATTTTGTAGGGATTCTTTCCTGGCTAATGAAAGTAACTATTTCCACCCCCCCAAAAAACAACATCTAAATTATTGTGGCAAATGTACACCCTTAAGCCACGCTAATGGTTTTCAGGCTTTAGGGCAATTCTTGCTTTCCCTGGGAACCTAAAACCCCAAGGTTGTTTAATTAACAAGTTATATAATGTGTTCAACATAATGTGTCTAATTACATGTCATAGGCTCTGTAGGAACTGTGTCCCTGAAGTCCTATTTCCTCTTGTCTCTTCACAGTTTTCACATATAAAACACTGAATGTGAATTAACACAGGGAAACTGTTATTATCACAGTTATATGAAGATGTAAATTAATAGACTAATACTGGTGTTAAAACACAAGAGGGCAGACTTGTGCAAGGTATCTTGTCAGATAAGTGCTACACACACACACACACACACACACACACACACACACACACACACACACTAGTGTGTGTCAGGGGGTTTAGGAGGCTGGATACATTTCCAGGCAGGCAGAAATATATATACTGTAAACTTAAGGATGAAAAAGCAGCAGATTTTGATAAATGGCTCAGATACGTTTGTGAGATTCTCTTATACGCTAAGATAAGATTTCAAAGTGAAGGGCATGTCAGCCTCTGCGCTGGATGTTTAATATCTCCCTGCTCACCTCAGGTTTTCAGTGTCAACCTTGAGGAGAAGCTCATTCATGCCTCCATGTTGCCGTGTGAATAAGGAGTAGGTGTCATCATGGATTAGGGTGAATCAGATTATTTAACCCCACTGGTGGCCTCATTAAAGATGTATGATCATGGAGTTTGATATAATGTCAAGCTGTTGGTGGGATTGTATTTTCCCAGTGTGTGCACGCACAGGAGGTCAGTGTTTTATTTTGTTTAGCTGCTTGGTAAAGTATAAAAAATGAAAAATAAAGGATAAAATATCATTTATTTTATTCATGCACTATCATTGATTCCATAACTGTAGCCAAGCTCAAATCAGTGATTTAATGTAGTATCACTGTGTGATATGTGACCACATGAGCTGCAATCATTCTTTTTCAAATTAACCAGAACTATTCCTGTGACATTAAGTCAACCTAAACATTAGTTTATCTACTTGACTGTCATTGTTTGAGGATTCTGTTCTGGTGAGTCAGGAGGAGGAAAAAAAAGTTCTACAACACCAGGGATGAGCTGTCTAACCAAAAACCTCACCAGAAACAAAACTGTCTGGATAGATTCAGTGGGAAATAAATGGAATTGAAAGTTCTGTTTACAACCAGGAAAAGTAATATTGAATAGCAACAGAACTAAATGACCTCTAGGAACCTGTATTGATCTCGACTGCATCATGTCAGACCTATAGGGACACTTCTTAGACCTCGTTGGTTGAGGTTGTTCTGGTTCTGGCACAAGAGCTAGTTTGAAATTAAATGGTAGCCAACACAAAGCCCTCCAGCTTTAGAATTCTTAATGCCAATGCGGTACAAAAATTCAGTTTGAACATAACTTACGAAGCTACAGCAGAGAGTTAAGATGTAGAATTTTAATTTTAGGTTGTGAAATGCAAATTGGGAGGAGACCTCTTCTCATCAACTTTAGAGGAGTCTTTCCAGGGTGTCAATATTTGACTTTCTTCTCTTCTTTCTTTTTCTTTGCTGTTGAAAGAAGCATGACTGGAGTATTAACAACCAAGCTCGTACCATTAGCTTTCAGCAAGATAAGACCAGGGAAGTCATGGTGGAAGTTACCCTCAGGCACTTATCAGAGATCAGCTTTGACTCATTAAATCATAAGAGTGGCAACGTTTAGGGAATCTCAATTTTGCCTTTGGAACAGCTAATCTATTTGTGATCACATGTCCTGATTCATGATACTTTCACAACCACCTCATTAAGTCTAGATCTTTGGACTTTGGGAAAAGTTGTGGTTTCAATAGGTGGTTTACGAAGGACAAAAGGAAAAAAAAATTATGCATTTATAAATAAGGAAAACAAGGTACCTTTTGATAATGACCTGGAAACTGTTACAGACACAGCCGTCTTGACCTCCTATGATTAAACCCAGATAAAGAACTTTATATCTCATCCATAAATGCACACTGAGCATCTCATGTGAAAAAGAATATCCCTGAAAAGACAAGAGGACAGGTCAAACCAGACGCCCCATCCCTCCCCTATACTGTATATTCTTTCCACACAGTAATGACAGTGGCTGGGTGGTCCCGTAGAGAAACTGAGAACAGTCTTGGATTGAAAACACCACCAAGACGTTCATAGAGACACAAACTGGCAGGCATGCGAAATGAAATGTAAATAAGTAGAAGGCATGTCCGTTTTACATCCTCCAGTTTAGTGGATTCTATACGTCGACGTCTGGCTAACTCAGAGCGCTGAGTTTCATTCTGAGAGATCTATTCAAATCAGACACCACTAGTCCGCAGACATTAAGTGGCCACGGCCTCCACGGCCCTTGAGAAGCACGACAGTGACTGACAGACTCTTGAAGTGATGAGTAAGGCCTTTCTCTCCGATTGCCAGCACCATCATGTCTGGCTCCATCGCAGCCAGATGAGAGATATTCTCTCTTTTGTGGTAGCAGAGCAGCATTGAGCTGCACACAGCCCCCTCCTCTCAGGAAGACTGGGGAGTTACACAATGGAGGAAGAGAGAGGAAGAGAGGGAGAGAGAGAGGAGTTTAAATGAGCAAAAGTATGTTGTGTCATTCATTATTGTCTGTTTTAATCTGATCTTCCCTCCCAAGTGATCCTCTGAGCTAAACCACAGAGAGATAAAGCTCAGCAAAACAAGGAAAAAAGAAGGAAACAGGATAAAAAAGATTGAGATGACATTAGTACCTGTAGGGTTCCTAGAACCGAGTACCAAGAGTTCTTTCTCTGATGATCACATGAGTAATAGGGATGTTAGTAGTATTAGATCTCAGGAGGAGCAGCTGGAGATGTTTGACTCCTCAGATTTTTCTCGACCTGGCCAGCTGTGCTAAAGAAGCTGATGAAAATCAGAACATTATGGACTAAATAATATTATTCAGAAAAATCATTGATAGGGAGCGAGACACAACTTCTCCTCCTCCACTCAGCTCTCTTTCCTCCCACATTTTTCTTGTGGTTCAAAGATTTCTAATCATTATTTTTGATAAAACCTTCTCTATGCCGGGTTTAAGGCATGAGAAGTAGTCCTTCTTTTTCCTCACTCTTCAGTCCTCTTGTCTCTGAAAAGGAGAAGGACATTAAATGTGTCCACCATCTTACAAATGATCAAGGATTCATGCACAAAAAAAAAAAAAATCTTAACAACCAACACACACACATGAATTTGTTACAAAAACATCTACCCACACCGTTACATATATACAGTGGAGGAAATAAGTATTTGATGCCCCGTTGATTTTGATGGTTGTCACACTAAGAAATAAATGAACGTTCTCAGATTTTTATGGCAGCTTTATTTTAACCGTTATAAAAAGAATATTAAAAAAAATATTGAGAAAATTACGCGAAATGAAAAATAAAAAAATACATTTGCGTGTCATATGAGGGAAATAGGTATTTGATCCCCTAGCAAAACACAATCGAGTACTTGGTGGGAAAACTCTTGTTGGCAAGCTCAGCTGTCAGACGTTTCTTGTACTACCTTACTAGGTTTACACATCAGGAGTAATTTTCGTCCACTTCTCTCTGCAGATCATCTCCAAATCCTGAAGGTTTTGAAGCTGGAGCTTGGAAACTCGAAGCTTCAGCTCTCTTCATAGATTTTCAATAGGATTCAGGTCAGGAGACTGGCTAGGCCATTCCACGACCTTGATGTGCTTCTTATGGAGCCACTCCTTTGTTTCCTTGGCTGTATGTTTTGGGTCATTGTCATGTTGGAAGACCCACCCACAACCCATTTTCAGTGTCCTGGATTTTGAGGTACATGGTCCCGTTCATCTTCCCATCAATGCGGTGAAGTTTACCTGTCCCCTTAGAAGAGAAACACCCCCAAAGCATAAGGCTTCCACCACACTGTTTTACAGCAGGGCTGGTGTGTTTGGGGTCATATTCAGCATTTTTCTTCCTCCAAACATGTCGAGTTGAGTTGAAGCCAAAGAGCTCCACATTTTGGTCTCATCTGACCCCAGCACCTTCTCCCAGTCTCCTTCTGAGTCATTAATATGTTCGTTGGCAAACTTGTGGCGGGCCTGGATGTGAGTCCGGATCAGAACCCCACCCTGCACCCTACAGTTTATCCAGCGTTGTCATTGTTCAAAGACACAGTCAGAAAAACAGCTGAGAGTGCTCATAGTGTAAAACTTTTGAGTGTCGAGTAGTTTGATACCTGATTGTTCATACCTGTTGGATGGTGACTCATTTCACTACACAAATGGACTTTTTGTTGCTCCTCATGTTTAGGTACTTGCTCAAGTCCATGAACAGATCATTAAATGTCATTAAATGTCAATATACCATGTTCACAATTACAAAAGTCATGTAAAATGTTGAAGCTGTACATCTGGGTAACACAGAAAGGCAGAAAGGCACAACGTTGCATCCATTTACTTGACACATTTTGAAGTTTTTGAGATCTAACTCACTACACACTCTGTGCTTTTGAGTATAACAAGATTAACTGACTATAAAATTGGTATTAAAACATCAAAATCAGCAAAATGACGTACCTCATGGTCACAATTTCCTGCTTTCTGGGAGAGATTTGCTCCCACGGTGTCTAGTCTAAACATTTCTACACTCAAAAACATACCTGTCAACACAACATGCAAATTATGTTGTGCTGTACAACGTTTAAATTGCAATCACGGTATTACATTTTTTTTCCTATAGTCCAAAACTCAGAGGAAAATGTTCTGAGTTGATACACAGAGTAAATGTTGCAAACAGACAATGAGCTAACTGGTCCAGGACACTAATTTATGCGTGCTGTCACATTATTGGTTCGACAGTTGACATTTACACTATCTCTCAAACAAACAACTTAAATTTGTTTTATTCAGAATTAATGATTTGTTTATGTTGAACCATGGTGTTAATTTATTCATTTCTGTTGCGATTAACTTCAAAAGTTCTTGCAAAGTTTCAATTGAACAAAAAGGGTTGTTTTTATTTGTGAATAAGACAATTTACTGTTTTTTTTTGATTGTTTAAATGTCAGTAGGCAGCATCTCTTCTAGTTTTAATTTACTTCTTTTACAGATTATAATCTGTGAACTGAGAGGTTAAAATACATGTTTATAAGGAGAAACATACAGGATGATAGTATCGCAACGGCGAGGGGAATTGGGAACACGGCCCTGCCACCACGGGAGATAAAATTGAATTTCATGTATTTGTGAAAGATGCATAAGATCTTATGAATTTATTACTTCTATTTCTAAACTACGAATGATAAAAATAGTTCAGAAAGCAGAGTGTGTCAGGTCCAAAGAGTTTCGAGGAATTACTAAATTTGGCTGATCAGAATAAATCCACATCATTATGGCAACGTCCTCATTATTAAAATGAAGCCTGGGTGCATTGATGCAGGATGTTTTATGATTCTCTAACAACATCACTTGTGTTACTGTCTGTTGTTTTCTAGTGTATAGTGTTGTGTTTGTGTCTTTTTAGGCTCTATTTTGGTCTCCACCTGCTACTGGAAAGAATGTTTTGTTTTTTTGATCTTCTAAATATTCAGTGGGAATAATTTGACAATTTTGTCTGATGTTTTTAAAGAACAGTTAGCGTAAAGTGGGTTTTTTGGCTTCTTGTTTCTGTTGAAAATGACCAATTACTACTGGATTGAGCGCGGCAGAGAAGAAAAATCCAAAACTAAAAAAATCAGAGATAATTCTTTTGAGCAACCCCATTGTTAATATAAAAAAGTACTGATCACAGAACTTTAAGGATCATAGAGTTTGACTGTCTTTATGGCACTTCATGCATACTGACTTGAATTATTACATTCCTCCCACTGTACCCGTCTCCATTTACCTCTGGTGATTGAAAAGCAAACACCAAATGACTCCTGACAAGCGCCTTCACACTACATTTCTGCTTCATAAAAAAAACCCCCTCAATAAATGGTATTGAATGCAACTTTGGCCTCTGGGGCTGTTCCCTGTCAGCTACATGAATTCCTCACACGCAGCCGTCCCCTGTCCACCCCATTACCTATGATAGAGTGAAACAGCTATCAGCTCAATTGCCTGCTACATTCACGCTTGTAAATAAAGTTAAAAAGTCCTGAAGTCACACAATTTATGCTCTCCACTGAAAATTTAATGTTAACTGACAAATATAATGCTTTGGTTATCATATACTGTACATGCCCACATGTTAAATGTAGGTGCCATCCACTTAGGTAAGGTTGCTGTTTGGATCAGATTTGATCATTTTTGCTCCTCAAAATGTTGACACAATTTCATATAATAATTCGCGATTTGGCAGAAAAACAAGTGGATGTTTTTTTAAATTATTAAAATAATAAGCAATCAACAGGCCTAATTGTTTTTCGGGTTAATGGTAGACTCCATCAGCCTAAATTCCAAACAGTGGAACATTCATATTTATCACAAACTTAAAAACACATCAAACATTAATTTTCTGAGACAGCCATGATCAGGAAGATGAAGATGATGAAGATGGCCTAATTAGACCATGGATAGGGGCCGATCATGACAGGAGGATTTAGCCTAGTGCTAACGGTCTGTAAAACATAACATTAACACCCCATAGATTCAGATTTCACATCATGTTAAAATGACTCAGTAAATCATCTAGAGTCAGTTTCAGGTAATTTATTTCAGCCACAATTGCTTAAATTCTCACTGTAGCCACCTTTGAAATGGAAATTATAGAAGGTGACAGATTACCAGATAGTAGTCCGTTATCTTTTTATTCCAAAGATTCTTGATTCTATTGCTCTTGCTTGATCACTAGCTGGCATGTTAACATAGTTAAGCTGATGTGAAATTAATTATAGTATTTTCCGCACTATTAGGCGCACTGGACTATAAGGCGCACCCTCAATAATTTGTTTTATAATTTATTTCATATATAAGGCGCACCGGATTATAAGGCGCGCACAATAAAAAATAAAATTTATTTGATAAACTGCAGCGGCTGTATTTGCGCAATCTGTCCACTAGATAGAGCCGCGCTGCTCAGGCAGTCATGATTGCGTTCATGACTTCCTGACTACCTTTGAATGGCCCCTGTTGTTATGTCAATACGCCATTCTGAGCCTCATCAAGGAAACCTGATCACTTGATCACTTTGCCATCTTAGAAAGAAGTCAACACGCATATTAAAAAACCTGACATTAAAAACTGGTTAAATTCATTATGAGTGCAGTCAGTGGGAACAGAGCGGATTATTTCCTGATCTGAAGTTCGAAGCAGATGTTTAAGCTCCGACGTTCGTCTTCGTTTATTAATTAAATATTGTTTCAGTCTATCGGTAATCCAGTCGGAGGTGAGGTGCAGCTATTTGCTGCTGTGTGTCCTAAACAATGTTTTAACTCATACTTCCTGGCAAATATGAGTTAAGTATTTAATGTCAACTGTGACACTGTTTTACTCCTAGAACTGACTTTAACGTCGGTGTCTCACCGCCGTGAATCTTGCTGCAGACAGAATACACAAGCCTGAATGCGCCCCTCCGCCGCCCCCCCAGACCTATCAACTACATTTGTAAATCAATGCAGCACACCAGACACCTTTGTCTAGCAGTGAATCTGCTCTTGGAATTTCAGAAAAGGCTGGAAGTTCAGCTTTGAGGGTCTTTCATTCACCTTTATGCCAGTTTCTCCGTGTGTTTCCACAGACTAATAGAATGGACCGTCACTAGATTCCAGATGACAGCACAATAGGATTTTTAAGACCAATTAAGTTTAAAGTGGGTTATTTCCGAGTTAGTAAATGCTGAGATCAGTCAGTCAGTCAAACTTTATTAATAGAATTGTTGAAAGTTCCTTATGTTTTGCTGCGTAATCACCGGTGCTCCTACAGTCTGCTCTACCGTCTGAGAGCAGCTCAGTCAGAGCCGGGACTTCGGTGACGCCCCTTGACTACCGTTGTTAGGGGGCGTGGGCCCGAGTGCCTTGTGAGGGGGCTCGTCTGGCTGAGGAGTGCGGTATGACTGGCGGCCAGACGGCCGGCTTTTTTTCAGCGATCTTGTTTTTAACCAATATTAATATGAATATTAATCCACATATATAAGACACGCCGGGTTATAAGGAGCACTACGGGTTTATGAGAACATTTTAGGCTTTTAATGCTTTTAGTGCTGCATGTGTAATTAACACATATATGTATATGTGAGTGTGAAATGTAAAAAGAATTTCCCCAAGAGGGACAAGTAAAGTACTGCTTATTATTATGTCACAGTCCCTGCCTCTCATTCCTCTCCCTCCCTCTGCTCCACTCTACCTGCTGGCCACGCCCACTGCACCAGCCCACTCTGCTCACCTGCTGCAGATCACTGCAATCAGGCCTGCATATAGTCTCTCCAGCACCTTCAGTCCTTGCCAGATTGTTCTTCAGCGTCATGCGAGACTTTCCAGCGTTCATTCCCTCTCTGATCTCCCGGTGTCGACTCTGCCTGTCCCTGACCCGCCATCTTTGTCTGCCTTCTGTCCCTGACCTCGTGCTCTGCCTCAGCGTCTCTGGTCCTGCCTGCTCGTCTGGTCTTGACTCCTCCGCCTGGCCTCATCTCCTCTCCTGCCTGCTCCCAAACGGTACCTCCGTCTTCGCTGACTGCTCACCTGGCTACGACCCCCCCGCCCCCACCTGTCTCCTCGTCGGCCTCCCAGCACGTACAGCCGGCTCTCCAGAATGCAGAGCGTCCTGCTCGTCTTCTTGGTGATAATAAAGGTCATTACCAACTGTTCCTGTGCGCCTGTGTAGTGCATTTGGGTCCAAACCACACCTGTTTCATATTATTATTTAGAAGTTCTGTGATGACACTACAACTCTCAGGAAGGCAGGGGGTAGGTGGAGTCTGGAGCTGTGAAAAGTGGGTGTGAGAGGGGGAGAAAATGGCATTGAAATGGTGATAAGAGTGACAAGACTGATGATGATGATGTGGCCTGTTTTTGGATGTATCTCTTCAATTTCTTAAATTTACTCATGTGCCTTTATCAGGTAGTTGTATCCTTATAGGTTCATGGTAGTGTATTTTGTTTGGAATAAATAAAATACAGTGGTACCTCTACTTACAAAATTGATTGGTTCTGGAAGACTCCTATAGCTACACACAGAGGTCCATCTTAGCCAATGGGATACCAGGATGCTGATGTGGCAGGATAGTGCTACACTCCCCACCGTGAGGGGGTAGTGTAGCAGACAATTAGCGAGTTCCGTATAAGTAGACCTGGTCGGACCCTTCATCCTTTTTCCGCTTCCTCTTCCTCCTTTACGGAGCCGACAGCTGGGCGTGGCAGCGTCTTGCGGTGAGCAGTTAAGTTGAAAAATAAGTGTGGTGTTACTGGGACCTGGGCTGTCTCCCTTGGGCCGGTGCGCGTGCGGCGCGCTTCCTGAGGAACCACCTCTCCTGGTCTGGGCTGCGGGCTTCCTCCTCCTGCCGCGAGTGACACCTCAATCCTGCTCTCCGTGCGCGGCCGTCATCGCCGCTGAGAGCTTCACTGTTGTTTTGGTTCTTGGTTCCTCGTTCTCTGTTCGTTGTACTTTTTTTTCCTGCATCTGTGTGTCTGCTCTGGGGTTTGGCTCATCTGGAGGCCTCCACCACCACAATCCGGCGCTGATTCGGCCCATAACGTGCCAGACCCCATTACCAGTGGTCAAGGCCGTATAATACGGCGTCCTCAAGTCCTCAACGTACGCCAAGAGAGGGCGTCCCGACCCTCTAATTGACGCTGAGCCACTACCCCTGGAGGGTGGTTTTAATTGGAGGGGCAGACGCTCCCCATTTTTTCAGTTTACTCATCAATTATTTCTTCCGTTGAGTTATTATTGATCAGTTTGGTGGGTTATATTTGATTTATTGTCTAGTAATCTTTTTTTTTCCCCTTATGGATAATTTGTGTGTTAAACAGTTTATTTTGGGTTTATTGCTATTTGGTTATAGTGTGTGAGGGTTGCCTTGCTTTTTTTGTTTCTAATTGTGTTCTTTTTCGTTGACAGGTGCTGAGGGCCCAGAGCGGCAGCGGTTCCCCTGGTGGTGGTTCCTTATTCACGTTTTTGGTTTGCTGTGTCACGGGTGCAGTGTAGTTTGTTTTACCGCTGTCGTGGTAAGCCCCAGCCCTGTTTTTGGTAATCCCTCATACACTCTTTATAATCATATTTGTAGTATTCATTTCGTCTGTCCTCATTTTAAAATAAATGTTTAATAAAGTTTTTTTTTATAATTGGAAATCACACTCTTGTCTTGTGGAGTATTCTCGGAACCGTGTGCCTTGGATCAATTCGGAACCTGCGTATCAGTAAGTCTTGTTCATATCCTGGGGTGAAAGCCTCCAGGTGGCGTTGTCGGCAACGGCTTCACGCCGCTCGCCTTGCCACACTAGGAAATAGCCAATGGAAGAGCAGCTATAAGAATGTTGCGTTCAGGAACCTCTGGGAGCTGTGAGTAGCAGCCCATACTGTATTTTTACCTTTCGTAAACCGAAATTTCTTTCGTAACTAGAGGCAATATTTTCCTGTTGAGGTGTTTTGCAAGTAGGAAATTTCGTATAGACATTCGTAAGTAGAGGTACCACTGTATTGTCTGTCTGTCCATCCATCCATCCCTCTATCTACTGGAGTTTGAGTACCCTGATTGTCTCGGGTAGGACACGGTGGACACCCTAGGGAGATGTTCAAGGCATGTTCATCCTGGAAGAGACCCTGAGGCAGACCCAGGACTCACTGGAGAGGTTCTCTCCCTCTTTGTTGTCCAGGAAACACCTTGGGGGATCCTCCAGAGGTGTTGATGGAAGTGGCTGGAAGGAGGAGTGTTTGGGCTTCCCTGCTCAAACTGCTGCCTCTTGACACAGATCTGGATAAGCAGCTGATGGCGCGATGAGACGAGGATGAGTGTTGTGTGTTGCTGGGATGATTTGAGGTTGAAGACAAGGATGAAAGATAGTTTTCTGGGTAATTTTAGCTGCAGTTTTTGTGACCTTTGGAGGTCATGAGGTAAAGGAGAAGAAGGAGAATTACATAGCTTAAAGATTTTTTCAGCTCCTGCCCAATCTCAATAACAGCCTGGTTAACCTCAGAAGACAGAACAACTAACTCTTGTTTTCTATTTATTTGTAAGAATACCTGGTTTAATGGGACTGAAGAATGGAGTCATTCAGTTTATAGCCTTTAATGAAAGAAAACGTATCTGCCATTACTTTCACACAATACCCACTAATTAATTAGATGTATTAAATCTGTGAAATTAAACAATTTCCATAGAGTACATGCAAAGTATAATTAAGAATAAATATAATTAGAATCAATTATATTTAATCATGATAGCAAAAAACAACTCTGCAAGCTGCCTGCACTGCTTAAACAGCGTAAATAGGCATACAAGCCATAAACATTCATAGTCAAGTTATTTTAAAAACATTTGTTTTCTTATTTATAATTCTCTCTCTAGTAAATCTTAATATCTGGTCTAGGTTGTTTGATTTTGCCTCTTTTGTGATTTTGTCTTGTTTTCAGTGTAATTCTACATTCACGTCTGCAGGTTCTCATTCATCCTGGTGGACATAATTCAAGAACAGCAAATAAAGAGTCAACTGGGCTCTTGGTTTAAGGTTTGATGAAGACCAAACAATCTCTTTATAGCAAAGTAAAAAAGTGAGAAAAAAGTAGATAAATTAAAAGAGCAGATAAATAACAGAATATATTGCCAGAATTAAATCTAACATATAAACAGATGCATTCAGTAACAGTAACTGCTGCTTCCTATCACCTTCACTGCATGTTAAAGTGAGGCATTGTACAGCCTGATGGCTACAAGCAGGACAGATTTCTTACGGTATTCAGTAGTGTATTTAGGATGGGTAATCCTACCACTGAACGTACTCCTCTGTCCCATCAGCGTCCTGCATAGTGGATGAAACTCATTGTCCAAGACAGCCCTTAATTTGGACAATGTCCTCCTTTCCAACATCAAAAAGTTCCGGCACCGTGTGGACGGGGCCTGAGTATATTGGCCTGGCCACCAGTGCCCAAGAGAACATGTACCTGTCTCAACCATTAAGTGGTATGGACAACACAGTATACAGTTGTACAATGATCCAAGGAGACAATCAAGGGGCCGTTGCACTGAGTAAAAATCTGTTGTCAGAGGTCCAAACACATTAATGTAAAATATCACTTCATTCGTGAAGCACTCAGTGATGGGAAAATAAGCCTTGTCTATGTAATAGTGTGTAACTGAATGTGTAATTGTGTGTAACAGTGAGTGTGTAATAGTAATAGTGTATAATAGATGATAATAGGGTGTAATAACTTGTAATAAATAAGAATCTGAATACCTTTAGAAATGTAAAAGGAAACTCACAACACGTTCAGGCAAAATAGGTTAGATAAAGCAGAAGGAATTTAGAGAAAGACGAGATAGGAATTGGGTTAAGGAAAAACGAAACAGACAGTAATAATCTATAAGAGTTTAGAAATGTTGTTATGGTACAAATGATAAAGCATACATGTGCATTTCTGTTTATTAATGTACATCATTAGGAATATTGATCTGTTTAATTTATGAGTTGTTTCAGTGAATTGCATAATTTAGAATTTCAATGATTGCAGACATTTTGACAAAACCCACTACAAAGGTGCCCGCGTGCCGACTGTAGGCACCGCCCACCGCCAGCTCGATTGGCTGCAGTTCAGGCAAACTGGAGGATTGCGGAAAATGTCGTCTTCCCGCCTTGACGGTGCTCCATCTACTTCTGCTTCAGGAGTTGACCCTCATGACTCTGCAGGCGACAGCTCAACAGCTAGCACCATGGCTAGGCTAGGGCAGTCGGGGTAAGCAAGGCTTTCTTTTTTTTTCGAAATGTGATGGAATTGCGTTTTTTTTTTGTTGCTAATTGATCGCTAGTAGTATTAGCCTGTAGAAACGTAAGCTAGCGCACCCCCATGTGCTGCTAATGCTAAAGCAGGTGATGCTTTGCTGTGGACCGTCTTCAGTGCTAAGTATGCGAAAAGCTTTTCCTTGGTAATTTTATACGCTCAAGAATTGTATTGTTCATTGATTTTTTGTTGTCTTATTTGTCCAGTAAGAAATGTATAGATATTGAAAAATGATATGAAAACTGGAAATTGGATTGAAGAATTTTGAAATGAGTTCATATAACATTTTGTTTAGTTGTTTTTTTATTTACTGAGATCTTAGATTTTCTTTTTTTATTTTGTTACTTTTTTTAGTTCAGATCTGACATAATATGAACAAACTGAGGAAACTAGACATTGAACAAACATTGAAACCCAAAACTGAAATGGACAGTGATAAGCTGTGCTCTTCAGGACACTTGAGGGGATGGTATTGAAGAATTTATTTCGTTTTGTTATTATTTTGTTCATGTTCTTGAGAAATTGAAAATGTTCAAATTGTTTTGTCAAATACATTAAAAAATTACTTTTGTTAAATTCTCGTCAGTGTGTCATTAGGGTGGAGGTTACAACTTTTCACTCACCGCTGCCAGTCTCCTTACGAACCTGCTGGAGCCCAAATTGAGTAGGCTGAGACACATTGGAGTTTTGTGGAATCTGTCCAGGGCAGATTTCATACAAATCTACTCGCTTTCTGTACTTTGTGAACGGGCACATATAATTTAATGGACAGATGCGATAGCCAATCAGATGGCGACTATAAAGCATTGTAGTTGGCCTCACATTCGCCTGACATGTAAGTGTCTTGTGATTGGATACTCATTCTGAGAAGGTGGAGCTACAAAGGTCATAATAGTCGCATTAGGTGTAACGCTGTAGTGGAGAAGTCTACACTGTGAAAATGTGCATGTTCTCTGCTGCCACAATGACTGAAGGAGGAGAAAACAAAGATTTGGCTGCCAAAATACTCGCAATTTTAGTGGAAATTTCTTTTAATTGAAGGCGGCATTGAAAAAAGCGCCGACGGCGGTTCATGGCCGTAGGCTCCACCAGTTTATAAATTTTCCACATCTCAGGCGAATGGACTGAGAAGAATTCAGTTTCTTTCTCCTTCTTTTACAGAAAAACATGTTTTCAGACGAATGTGCAGTAAGTCCGAGAACAGAGCAGCGGGTGATTGACGGCGTTGCCTCTCTGCCCGTACAGTTGCCTCGCCTCTTATTTCTTTGCATGAAATAAAGGGATTTATTTTCTAGCAGGCTTTTAGATTTCATTTCTTCTACATTAACAGATTCTTTTTATCGAATTATTAAATCTGAAGATAAATTCTGGAGTAACCCTGAAGTGTTCAATCTTTCTTGTCTCCTTCACCCCTAGATCATCACCTCGATCATCGTGGCGTGTTACGTGACGTTCCTCCACATGCTGGAGTGCGTTGCTCCAGTCACTGAACTCTGGGTCGTCCTGAAAATTTTATCGGATCTGTGGAAGAAATATTTTGGGCCGGACTACAAGACTTTGGCCGTGAGTCCTTCAACGTCTCACCGCAGAGACACTGTCACACTTCCATGGTCGCTCAGCGCTTCACCTTTTGCTTCCCTTTTTTTCTGCAGAATGTCGTACACGCTGGAATTCTGGCTGTTGTCCTCTTCTGCTTTGGAGTTGTCTGCCTCAGGCAAGCAGGAGGTTTGGCGTACTCTAGGCGGGGTCAGTTCATTTCCATGGACTTAATAATGAAAGTGTTTACTAAATGTTTTGTTGTCTTTATCTGCAAGAATAAAATGTTGGAATGGACCAGTGACGTGCGGTCAGGGAAGAAATAAAATAGTTATATTTATGCAGTGATGCGTATTATAAAGTTATTTTCTATTTAACATCACCAATTTTAGGTTGTTTTTACTCAAAATCGCTGAATTTTCACATTTACCACTGAAATACGGAGAAGAGACCTGCGGTGAGGCACCAGCCAGCCGAGCCTCACTATGGATTGAGTAATGGCTCGACTCGCTGTGCTGGTGGCTACACAGTGAGACCGTAATGCTATCTCTCTATATGTCGCTATTAAAATGTTAAAATATTTGCTCTATGAACCAAATTTCCATAATTGAGATAATGTATATAATGTGCACACAGTTCTCCTGCCTCATGGTAGGGGGCGCTGGTGATCCCAGGGATTCGGCCGAGGATTCTTCTTCCTTGGCCGCAGAAGAAGTGACAACAAACTACAGCCATTCATTTATTTTCCACTTGCCTTGCCGTACTATAAAAATGGAGGATTACATATCAACTCAAATTTTTTTTCGATGCTTTAGTTCAGAAGGAGCGGCGCATAGACTTCATTTATAAGTAAACGTAACAAATATGTAGGTAACAATATAACATTTCTTTTAATCAAATGTGCTTATTTGTGTGTTAGTTTGTACGTGTAAATAATTGTAATCTGAGACTTAAACAATAACCCACTCACTGATAATTAAATGGTGAATAAGCTACTCTGTAAGTTCATATGTCTGTAAATCTAATTATGATGAAATCAGTGCCTCACCAGCCATGAACCTCACCGCACGTCACAGGAATGGACGCTGAACCCAAAGAGGACTGGGAAAGCGTAACATTACTATCTGTACTCAGGCCTCGTACTTCCCTCCCTGTGTTTGGTCGCACTAAGAACACAAGATATTTACCATAATTTGCTGTTTTCAACCTGCAAACACTTCAGAGACAGGGGCCATTGCTTTGCAAAACAAATCTGAATTCATGGTAACAGCAACAGGATGTGTAGTCAGCACTGCCTGGAGATCAGTCCCAAGTCGGACCAGTGAACCTCTAGAGGGGGGGGGGTTCATTGTAAATATGTTCATGTGGTAAAAGGAGGTGGGGGGGGGGGTTCATAGTGTATTTTAAATTTGATGTTCAGGTGATAAAGGGGTGGGGGGAGTTCAGAGTTTATTATAAATATAATGTTCATGGGGGCGGCAGTGGCTCAGCGGTAGAGCAGGTGTCTTGCAGACAGATCGCCCCAGCCATCGGTGGATCGAATCCCACTCCCGCTATGATGTCACCGGAGTGTGAGCTGGCACCCCCCACTGTGAGCTGACAGTGGGAGGTGTCAGCTCACACTCCCAGCCACTGCCGAGGCGCCCTTGAGCAAGGCGCCGTCCCCCCCACAAGCTGCTCAATTCGGGGCGTGTTCCAGAAGCCGCTGCCTGTCACTCTGCCTCCCATTGAATTTGATGTTCTGCTTATTAAGGGAGGGGGTTTCATAGTTCATTGTATGTTCATCTGTTAAAAGAAGGGAGGGGTGGCAGTTCATTTCTTTCATTTGAAGTGAAAAATTAAACTTCAGTTTTTTTTCTCTGGAAATTTCAAATAAATTTGTGACTAAGGACACACCACTGTTTGCTTTCCAGTTTGTTGTGGTTGTGCAAACAAACGACGGCATTGTATTAACTTTTTGTATTTCTAAATAAACACAAAGATATAAAAACGACTTCAAAAACTTCAGCTCCAAAATGATCTTACAACCTGTGGATGTGGAATGAAGCCCGTCGATGTCCTCTCCAGAGTGTCTGCCAGTCCGTCACCTCAGAACAGTCAGTGTCATGCCTCATCTGTCCGTCTCCTGAAGGTGGTAGTGTTAGCTGGCAGTCTCTTAACTCATAGGGACTCATAGGAGAACTTAGTACCAGGTTGTGGTCTGACCTACACAGCTGGGGGAGGGGTGGAGCAGCTGTATGCCTCCTTAACATTTGCATACAGCAAGTCCAAGGTTTTCCCCTCTCGTAGGACAGTCGACATACTGCGTTAAGTCTGCAAGCGATTTATCCAATGATCTAGTAAAGTCTAGTCTGATTGTCATCCTCATCATCATCTTCTTTATCATTCATTCATTCATCTTCCAAAACTGCTTCATCCCCTGTCGTTGGTCGTGGGGTGCTGGAGTCTATCCCAACTGACTGACTCATATTTCTACTATATTCATTGCAATCCCTATTAATACCACTGTTCATCTCTCCTCTCTCGTTTTCCTGTTGCTATGAAATGCTGAAGTGACGTGGTGTTGAGGTGCCTGCATGTAACCTTGTGTTTACATTTGTTGCCATGGCTACATTCTCAACACTATCCTGTCTTGGAGGACCATATTTTCATTTGCTATTTTGTCTTATTAGAATCTGAAAAAATAAATAAATTCCAATTTCCAATACAAACAAGCACCATAATAATATACTAATGAAATCCTTTAAATATCACAAGAATCTTCAGTAACGTAGAGTTTATGGAGGAAGCGTTATCATTCTTTACAGTCCCTCTTGATATCAATTTAACACTCCTTCAGGACATGTTATGTAGCCTGTGGTTTTGCTGACACACGTACGTGATATCCTTCCATGAATATCTATCAGACACTGTTTATTATATGTCATGAGGGCTTTCTGACAAAAGGCAAATCAAGTGAACAGCTGGGGAATAGTTTGCTGTGAGAAGCAGCAGAACCGATAAGGAATCGCTGAATGTCTGAATCTCTATTAACTGCTGGCTTTTTAAACCACTGGGACGAAATATAAATGGTAGTGAAATTTACAAACATGACAAGTGATGACAAGGTTATCGTAATTTATGCCAAAACATGTCGCTCCATATTAATCTCCCTGGCAATGCATTGTGTTACCATCAAGTGGCCTTAAAATGTAAAGCATGTGATGGGGAGTGCAACCATGTGTCATATCAAGTACAGCAGGCTTCTCTGAATGCTTCACATCTTTTAGAGTCTGATCTCCAAATTGTAGCAGCTCTTTTGTATATAATGTAAGTATATAATGTGATCTCATAAATATAAACAGTAAATATTGACTTGGATTGTGACCATTCTGCAGACGCTTTTGACTTTGACCCTGCCTGGCAACAAATTATGCCTGAAACGCAATTGGTTAAATGATTTAATATGAAAATACCTGGAAACAGCACATCCTAATTTTTTTTTTAACTGGCAGAAAAGGCCTTGCAGGCGCTGATGCCCCACCACGGCTGTAATGAACTCACTCCAGACTGCCTCTGATTGACTCACCGCGGTATGTTTCCTGTCACCCAGCTAAAACGGAATAGCATCTAATTTAATGTCAGATTGATTAATGGAAAGCATTTCTGAAGGTCTGTTGTTTCACAGATTAAGTCCAGCCCAGAGGTTGTATTGTTTTGTCTGTGATGCAGCAGTGGATCTTGAAAGGACTGTTGTACATGAAACAGTTGGAGGATTTACCGAGAAAATTACAGAACAGTTTGCTGAAATCAAAAACAGTTGTTGGCTGTTTGTTTTACAAATCATCAAGATCGCATGAAGTGAACGTGTGCATAAAAACACATCTAAAAAAGTATGTCACTAATTATAGTTTCTCCACCCAAATTCAGACTGTGAAAATAAACGTGACATTTTTTGACATACATCCCAAGATGTGCAAGGTTTGCAAAATGTATTTAATTAGGTACGTACTTGTTTTTGCCCAAAGCTAAAGATTCAATGGTAATTAGTGGTAAGGAATGCCATTATGGATGGCACGGTGGCGCAGTGGGTAGCGCTGTCGCTGCACTGCAGTCCCTGGTTCGAGTCCCACTCTGTTCGAAGTTTGCATGTTCTTCCCGTGTCTGCGTGGGTTCTCCGGCTTCCTCCCACGTCCAAACACATGCACTTCAGGCAAACTCCCCGACAGTGGAAGAAGCCGGTAATAGAAAATGCATAGATGGATGGAATGCCATTATATGGAAATTACTGAATGGTCCTACGATTCACTGGCACTGCATCCCGGGTGTACCCTGTCCGCAGTCAGCTGGGTTATGCTGAAGCAACACTTAGACCTGCAAAGTGGAAAAGCGGTCACATCAACATTCACGAAGGGATGTGGAGTTTTTCATTTTCATCCCAGATAAGTGGTGTTAATCCATTCCTAACTGACCAAACCGTAAGACTCTGAATGCGATGACCTTTTACTCAGTCTTTTGGTTCACGGTCTTAGCCTGTTGTATCATTTACATAACAAATTGTTCTATTCACCAAAATACTCAGAAAAAGAGAGTAAGCTTGAAAACCTTTAGTCCAAACGCTGTGGTGCTGTCCAAAACTCAGTGATTCTCCACTGAGAAGTTTTCACCCTTGAGTTGCCTTGATAGCCGTGACTCTATACCCTTATTCTTATTCAATATTTAAATAAGCTTTTAACTGACGGATGTTTGGTTCGCAGTAAAGTGCAAGTTTCCATTTAACATGTCATAGGGACTGTTAACTGAAGGGCATTGGCTAATTAGCATGAGCAAAATGTCACTATTCATTTTTTAACAAGGTATGCATTGATTAGTTTGGTAAATAGGACAGCTGCCATTGATTTTCACATATATCACAGTTGAAAACTTTTATCTACAAGTTTATGTTCAATTGCGATCAATATTAATGATGTTCTTTCTTCGACTCGGACAAGGAAACATGACAGGAACTTTAACAAAGTGCATCACCATCTTGATTGTCTCTAAAACATCCTATTTTCCAATTTCTACTTTAGGTGTACTTTTTTTTCTCTTTACATTGTGCATAATGAAGTAAAATAACTTCAAATGTCATTGACTCTCCTTAAGTGCTGAGTCCTGCAGTGTGGACTCATTCCACCTACAGAAATTACTTTGAACATTATGGGATGTAGCAACAGGGAATCAGCTTTGTGAAAATTGCAAAGTCAAAACGATTTTTCACCCAGACAGTAAATTTAAATAGGAGCAAACACACACAGTTCAAAGACATGAAAATATTACTCATTTTCTCGCATATGAAGTTTTGCGTGTCTTTGTGAAGCTCAGTCCTTGTCCTGTCACCAAATTCGATAGAGTAGAGCTACTTTCTACTGATAAAGCCATTTTACAAAACTGTATAGGATGTCTTTACATTGAGTGTACAGATTGTAAAGAACAAAAATAAAACTATGTAAGCGTAAACAACATCTCATCGTTGGATACTTCTACTAAACTAAAATTAAATGTCAAAGTCAACCAATTCTACGCATTTCTTTAATTTGTCTCTTACTCCATCCCAACAAACTTTTTGTGGAAATTATTTTTGTACTTAATTACCGTAATGATCGAGATATCGACAAACATCTTCATCGTTCCACTAGAATGGAATGGTGATGCCTCTTCATCATTCACCACCTATTTCACTTCCAGACAAACAGCCACTGGTAGAAGGGAGAATTAGGATTACACAAACATTTAACAAATAAAATCATCTTTCCACTTGAGATATTTCAGAAATATTTTTTTAGTTTCAAGCCTTTGAAGCAGAGAAAATAAGTTGGAATATATAATGGTTGCAAAAATCGCCAACATCAAACTAAATAACTAAATGACTTTAAATTTAATGGTAGTACATTTTTACCGCTGTAATATACAGTATTTAAGTGTTCAGATCACTTCCATTGCATACTGAGAGAATTACAAAAGAATGCAGAGGAAAAAAACACAATATAGCCTAAAATAGTATATAATCTGTGCATTGAAAATAGGAGCTTACAGTCACATTTGTAAAATGAACTCTGCTTTAGCTTTACTGTTGAGGATACCCTTAAGGTTTTAAGATATCTGTTTGTTGTTTAGAAACCAGTGAGTGGGCGCTTTTCATGTTAAAGAGCTTTAGTATAGCACATATTCCATGAAAGTACACAAGACAACACATGAAACCCTGGAAGCCTCAAGTATGATGGCAAAATAAAGACGAGAATAAACAAGGTACACAAGTCCTAATTTGAATTTACAGGATAAAATACTGTACCTCCAAACACAACTTACTCTCTGAAGGTCAGTCCTTAGGAGGATCCAGTTCTTGTATGATTGGCGTCTAGTTGTTGATCTTCTGATTCATCTCAGCATCTGCTGAAGCCAGTGGGAAGGAGGTCTGCTTTGAACAGATCTATTCAAATCCTGCCAAACACAGGCCAAGCCTTGGACAAAATAATCAGACACACAGATCTCATCTGAATCAAATGTCTCGCAAGTCATTCAAGGAAAGAGTTTTACTCCTAATTTCATGCTGTTTTTTTTTATAACCACTTACTCCACATGTGGGAAAGAGGAGCTGGGAAGGCAACCATTTATTTTTGAGGCTCTTGCTGTGATAGTTTCACCTAAATTACTGGTAATCCTGAGTGACTTGTTTGCTTAATGTGCAGTAAGGCCTCTTCTTGCAGACAAGAAGGTTCTTAAAGAACGAAACTGCCATTGTCTACAGGTTTGACTATTGACAGCTTTGCAATGTGTGATAGAGACCATTTCTAACTGTATCATTAAAGACAGTGCAGTGCAGCTTCAGTGCGGTCTATTTACATGCTGACTTTTCATTTGGTTTATTTTCCTGTTTCCTGATTATTTTTAAAGGTCATTATTTTCTGCTGTCATTTGTTTACTTGTGTCTTGAAGTTTTTCCACGGATACACACAATACATGCCTCAGCAAACCCAACATACCACCCGCTCGTACATGATGCAGAAATGGCCTGGCAAAACTATTGTCAAGTTGTTTCCAAGAGTAATGGAATTATTTCAAAACATGGAAATATGTAGTTGAATCATCAACATCACCTAGTTACTGCTTCACCACCACAAAACAACCACAACACTATTTTTTTAGTTCTTTAATTCACTGCATTCTCTTGTTCTGTGCTCTCTCTTCATTCACTGGTTAGTTTTCTACTCATCTCTCATGCTTAACAGTAGGAGCTATGTAAAGCTGTAGTTGTTTTGTGGTTGGTGGTGTTTGTAGGTGGTTTTCATTAACCCACTCCCCATATCTCATTTCGGATGTGAACTGGCAGGAGAGAGGTGCCAGTTCAGTCTCCTTTATAAGTTACTAAAGGTGGTGCACCATTAAGGAGCTGCTATCTACCACTCTACCTCTAATCTGCATGCTTACTGTACACATATATACGATGCATGTGATTAACAACATAGACTAACCAGAGTGGACAAATAATTTACATTTTGTATTTATAAAGTTGATTTAATCTTTTAATATTTAGTCTCTAATACAGGCCAGAGCTGTGCCATTGTCTCACTGTTCTCAGGGCTCCAGCTATGCTGCAGGATGGAATTTAACACGGTGCAGTTTTAGTTTTGCCATAACCTCATGCAATATGTGTGATGAGGACCATAGGTTAGGCAAAATGAGTAGATCTGCCATGAAAAACATACTGAGGCACAGGAACTCATGATGTCTCTGACGTTTAGACATAATGACGATACCTATAATACAGGCTGCAGATGGAACAGTGGGTTCACAACTCCTCCACTGCTTTTGAACATTTACTAAAATGACCCTAAAGACGCTGCTGGTGAGTTTGTTCACAGGTGAAACGAGGTGAACAGTGGACATTAAGACAGCTGGTCCCAAGTCAAGGCTGGCTGGCCTGTGAATGGAACACATCCAGGAATATATGGAGGAAACAGGATTCATCTGTCCCTCTATCAAACTTCCTTTGTACCTTCACATGATGAGGGTTGACCGTTGGTAATGGACAGCTGGTTAAACTGTCTGATTAACTCACATGACAAAAATATCATCCAGAACACACTGTGGCTTGACTGTCTGTAATTTCTGTGTTAGTCTGTCATCAAAGAGACTACTGTCTCCACAACACAATTACTGTATCCACAACACAACTACTGTATCCACAACACAACTACTGTCTCCACAACACAACTACTGTATCCACAACACAACTACTGTCTCCACAACCCAACTACTGTCTCCACAACACAACTATTGTCTCCACAACACTATGTCACCCAGACTACTCAGGATTGGTCTTCAAGGTCAGAGCCCACAGATAGATTTCTTATGTTCCCCCCCCCCCCCCCCCCAATGGCAACTGATTGTATATTGTTTGTTCCGTGGGGTGTGCTTTCTTCGGCGCTCCTTAATTATGTATAAAAATACTCACTCTCTGAACTGTGCTTCTGTGAGACTTACAACCTAACCGCATGTTAACTTGAACTTCTCACTCAAATCATTAACTTAATTCTCTGCTGCTGCAAAGTGAAATAAAAGATTCAAAGACGGTTCCTTGTGATAGTCTTCATTAGAGAAATTTTCACAACTACTTCAAAACGAGATGTTATGAAGGGCATTGCTCCTATATTTCAGTATCACCTTAATGTAGGTATAATTGTTCCATTTAAAAAAAGAACAATTTTAAGAAAAAAATATGGGACAATTGAGAAATAAATGCATTTGCAAATCATAAATTGCAAACAGATGTTTCGACTGCTCATAAAAGTGCCTCTCATCAGCCATCATCATCATCATCATCATCATCATCTCATGAATGTACTTTTACTTTCATTCAAGGAGAGGAAAAAATAGCTGGATGAGATTGTTCAACAGGCTGCGTTGCATGATAAGCTTCATTTACCAACTGAAGGTAGTATTTTGTGTCTGTTGATGATTTCATCACCTACCAAAGAAGCCTGCCATGTGAGTCTAAAGCCATTAAATTGTTGGGACATTGGGTTAAAAGTGGTCACAAAGTTGATGCGAATAAATTACAGTTCATATATAAATATAATCGTCTCTAAGAAAATGGGTGGATGAATGAATGTGTAAATATAAGTAGATTTTAATTTGATTTTTGATATGGATTAATGGATAGGCATACCACTACACCAGAGGCCACGTTCCACATCCCCAAACATAAAAAAAGTAATTTTCAAAGATTTCATCATGGTTTAGAACAGGGGTATTCAATTAAAAGTCACAGAGGTCCAGTTAATAAAATTTCCTCTTAGTAAAAGGTCCGAACCCAAGTCCAGTTTGTGTCTTATAGCAGCCCCTATGTCCACATTATCATTTATTATCAATTTTCAATGCAGGATATGTTTAACTGAGTGCACAGCTAGCTCCTTTACTATAAATAAAAGTAGACCCAGGAAAATAAATTTAAAGCCCTAATATGAGATTGAAAAACACATCCAAAAGGTGTTGAGTCGATCCACTGGACGTTAAGAAAGTTCTTGAAGACGTTTCGTCTCTCATCCAAGAGACTTCTTCAGTTCCGGAACTGATATACTGTATATACAGGTTATACTGTATATATGCTGAAAAAAAGCTTTTTTTCATAGTGGCGCTTCACGTCACAATTTTTAATTATTGTAATTCTATGTGTTCAGACCATATGAAGTGAAATGATTTTGAACTGCCTGAGAGAAGAATAAACATACATTTCTCAGTCCACTCATTGTTAACCAGCGGTTTTCCTCATTAAGCTTCCTTCGTTTGGAGCTATGCTGTCTTCACTGTTTCCCTTCCTCTATGCTCTGCTGTAACGCTAAAATCACAGTGGTAACGGCATGTCCAGGTGCGTTAAACATGCAGTGACAGTGGATCCCAAGTTATGTTGAAAGTGAAGCACCAATAGCTGCATTGATAAAACCTCTGACTAAAAGATGACAGACTGATACACAAATGTTTTTTTATATAGTTCTGCAACTGCTACTCTTTCCCATACGAAAAAACAACATTTAATTCTACTTTAATCTTCAGTATTACAACATCTTAAATCTACCATGTTACTTTGAAAGGTTTAGTGTGTGGAACCCGGCCTCTCTTCTAGACAAAGTGATATTCAGGATTTTTTTCAGGAATTACTTCAATCTATAATCACAAATTGAGGTCTTTCAAATCACTAAATACTAAATACTACTACTCTAAATACTAAAGTACTATTCCCTAAGACTTACTAGAAGCAATTACAGGGCATAAAAATAACACATAATAAAATAAAATACAGGCACAGGTTGTTTTGATATTTTGCGTCACCTGATGCAATTTAACTCTCATCAAGTCACTGGCCTCATTCTCAAAAGGTACAAATGGACAAATTTGAGCTTAAATCATGATTGCACCACAGAGAAGTAAAGAGGGTTTTTTACAGCATCCTGTGTGTGTTAGGGCTCCAACACCAGACTCCATGAATCGTAGAAATTACCACTCCATCAACGTGCAGGTAATCTATGATGCTGACTGCCACACACTCAACCTGGTGGCTCGTCGGCCTGCAGGAACCAGTCGACTCATTAATTCAAAAGAACAGCACAGTGGGATTGTGTTTGGAGGCAGCGGCTTAAAGAAATGGACGGCTTATTTATATTTCCTATTATCAAATGTGGTGGCATGAGGGCGCAGTGGGAAGAGATGTTGCCTCACACCAAGAAGGTTTGATTGCTTTCTGTGCAGATTTGCATGTTCTCCCCTTGTCTGCATGGGTTCTGTCGGGGTTCTCCCGCTCCCTCCTACTTCCAAAAATATGGGATTTGGGTAAAGTGATCACTCCAAAATTGTGCTTAGTTTGGAATAAGTGTAAAACAGGTTGGAAGTCTTACATTTTTGTGTTAAGTAAAAGCAGGGATTTGCTTTTTCTATAAATGTTACTGGGTAATAATTTCTGACATGAATGTCTGCATTATATATTACAGTATTTTCGCACTATAAGGCGCACTGGATTATAAGACACACTGTCGGTTTTTGAGAAAATGAAAGGCTTTTAGGTGCGCCTTATAGTTTGGAAAATACTGTAATTATTACTAATTTCAGACATAGGATAACCTCGCAGAATACCTGTGGCATAAATTAATAATGTAGCAAATGTAGTACAGGGCATTGGTGGCTGACTTCGTGGAGTGGTGCCAACAGAACCAGCTCCAGCTCAACGTCTCCAAGACCAAGGAGATGGTTCTGGATTTCCGGCGGGCACCTCCCTCTCCACAGCCGGTGATCATCAATGGCAGTGAGGTGGAGGTGGTAGAAAACTATAAGTACCTGGGACTGCAGCTAGACAGCAGACTGGACTGGTCACTCAACTCCAACTGTGTGTACAAGAAGGGGCAGAGCAGGATGTACTTCCTAAGGAGGCTGGCCTCCTTCAACATCTGTCCTAAGCTCCTTTTCATGTTCTATCAGTCCGTAGTCTCCAGTGTGCTGTCATACGCCATTGTGTGTTGGGGTGGGGGGGCCAGGAAAAGAGATATGGACCGTCTGAACAGACTCATCCGCAGAGCGGGCTCAGTGGTCGGGCTGAGCCTGGACTCTGTGGATATGCTTCTGGAGAGCAGGACCATGTCTAAAATTAAGGCCATCATGAACAACACCAGGCACCCCCTACACACCACCTTCTCCCAGCAGAGAAGCACCTTCAGCGGCAGACTGCTGTCACACAGCGCCTCCACAGAGAGGCTGAGGTCCTCCTTCGTGCCCCGTGCCATCAGGGGGTACAATGACTCTCTCAGGAGGAGCGGGGGGGAGGTGGCGAGGTCAGCACGGGGTTGAAAATGGATTTAATTTAATTTAAATTTAATTTTATACTGTTGTATATATATATATATAAAATTTATTTATTTATTTTTTATACTGTTTTTATATTTTAATTCAATTTTATACTGTTTAGATTTTATTTTATACTGTTTATATTTTAATACTGTAATATTTTTAAATTTTATACTGTTTATATTTTAGTTATAGTTTAGTATATAAGTCCTGTTAGTGCTGCATGTGTCTGTTAGTGTAATGTATGTCTTGTGGTATGTCCTGTGATGTCAATGTTTCCTTTTCTCCTGGTGTTTATCCAGTATTATTTGTTAAGTAATGCCTGAGCAGTGGATATATGCAATTTCCTCCGGGATTAATAAAGTATCTATCTATCAAATGTAGAAATTGAATCATATTGAATCACAAAGTCAATAATAACTAAAATAATTAATTGAAATTAAGTAATAAATTTTCCTTAGAACAAATTAGGCGACAAATAGAATCAGTTCACAAAATTTTGTGTATATATCATTTACAATGACAATCTTGTTGGTGATTCTAATATTATGATTGTACGATGATTTTAAAAATTCTTCAACACACTACAGATTTTTCCCAGTAGTCTGAAGAAAGGACAGCATATGGAGGTACCGACAGGAGTCTGCTATCGGAATATCTGAGGATAAGTTCTACATGAAAATCTAGCTATCCAAATTCAGGTGTGTTGAAGGTGTGCTGAGATGATCTGGGCTTTTCTTTCAAAGGTAATTTTATCCTGGAAATTAAGTAGTGAGTGAAAGAGACAGCCTGAGGAAAAGAAAATGAGGGAAAGGAAAGAAATGTGAAGTTACAGAGTGGAAACCAAGTATAGTTTTATACGGGGAAAGAAGAAGCTAAAGGCAGTCAAAGAAACACACACACACACACACACACACACACACACACACACACACACACACACACACACACACACACACACACACACACAGTCAAACGAAGTAGAACTCTGGATCTGGATTCTGCACAGCATCGTTCTAAGTCAGTTTCAATTTTCAGAAAAGCGTGTCTCGGTCACTCCTGACCAGTCCACCAGTGGTCTGCATCAAATTAGAAGCCGCACCATCTCTGTTCCCTGACAGGATCAGTGCGCTGACTGGAAGACTGCTGTTCTGGAAGAGTTTTTTCAATATGCTTTACATCCTGAAAACAGCATGAACGACAAGGAAAAAGCCAAACTGAAGATAAAAAGCCCGACACCGATGTTCGACTCCCCAAGAGAAGCAGTGAGGGGTCCATGAGATGATTCTGACAGGTGATGGCCACACTATTTTAAGAGGGGGGCAGCTCCAAATTCTATATAATTTTCTGGGTAATGAATTTGTCCTCTATTGAGAGTTGAGTTTTTATATTTGGGTACAACTGTTAGTTTATTGATATCTCGATAGCCAGTCCCTCAGAAGACGCCTAGGAGGAAGACGTACATGGAGTCCTTTGTCATGTTTGTGAAAATGTTCATAAATCTCAATAAAAGTAGGTTTGAAACCATGTTTTTGATCATGTGATCACATCTGTAGAGGGGCCTCCAAAAAGGCCCCGGATTAGTTTGCTCCCCACATCTTTTAATGCATCACATTTTAGAAGAGTTACAATCTCAATTTATCAGAAAGGAGAGAGTGGGTCATGGGGGGAGAAAGGCTCTGCTACCCTTTTATTTAATGCACTTAGACATTGGAAGAAACACATCATTGGGTTAGTGAGGCGTGTGGATTGGTCGAGCCCTGGGGTCCAGCATTGCTCGGGACGTCGGGGTCTTTTCACTTCCAAACCTCAGAGGAATTCATCTTGGCCTTATGGTATTTTATTTTATTGTATTTCATTTTCTAATTTTTCTATCTGTTCTTCCTCCCCTCCTGCCCTCCCTTCTGGTGGAGCACAACCAGTCCAACAAACTCAATCCCCAACATCCTGGACAGCAACACAGTCAAACGACCATTAGCATACAACCAACCGTCATAAACACAACACACACACACACACACACACACACACACACACACACACACACACACACACACACACACACACACACACACACACACACACACACACACACACACACACACACACACACACACACACACACACACACACACACACATTCCCAAACCCCTTCACGACCTGCGTCTATTGAATGTCTCATGTTTTGGTTTACCAGTGTTGTGTCGATATGTGTCTGTTTATCAGTATATATTATTATGTTGTTATTATTGTTACACTCATGTGATCTTTGTAGGTTAAATGGGTTTTTGCATGTGTGTAGTCATTTTTACAAAACAGACCTGTTCAGAGAGGAAATAATTGGTAGAGATAGACTAGAGGTTGTGGACACCAGCAGAGCAGTGTTGTGTGATGCACTGTAAAAATCCCAAAATGGCATCAGCGGAATTCCAACTGTACTCATAAAGCATTTGAAAGCTTTATATATATATATATATATATATATATATATATATATATATACATACACACACACACACACATATATACACACACACACACACACAGTATATATATATATATATATATATATATATACTGTATATATATACACACACATATATATACTGTATATATATATAAATATATATATAAATAATTTGAAAGATAATAATATACATATATATACAGTATATATATACAGGTATACAGTATATATGTATACATGTATTATACTGTCTATATATACTGTATGTATATCTTTCAAATGCTTTTTTAAGTGCAGTTGGAATTTCGCTGATATATATGTGTCCCTCTCACCCTTGTGGGGTGGTTTCTGTGTATCATCCTCAAGCTCGGGTCCTCTACCAGAGGCCTGGGAGTCTGAGGGTTCTGTCACGTCTCTTGTCCTATGATTTTCCTGTTTATTTTCCTGCCACTAACATTTCATATCATTCCAGATCCTGCCTCATCCTCAATCGGTTCATTCCCTGCACCTGCTTTCCTCCACACACCTGCAGCCACTCCCCAATCTGTCTCCACACTACATTTACCCAGCTCAGCCCTCAGTACTCTGCCAGATTGTTTAGTGTTCGCCCTGAATCTCCAGCCTTCGTCTCCTGCTTGCTTTGGTGACCGTGTATGAATCCCGTTTGCTCTCTCCATCCAGCCTGTTGTCTGCTCCTCAGCTGATTCGTCTGCCGGGTTTGTTGGTTGTTTCGTGCCTGACCTTGCTGGATTCTGGACTCTACCTTTAGCCTGTCGTTTTTGGATACCTCTGCCTATCGGACTGATTATCTGGTACCTGACCTCTATTAAACCTGCTCTGAGACTCTTGACCTGCCCGTTTGTCTGTCGTGCTTTTGGTTTCCTTGTGCCAGTCGTGCTCAGCCGTGACAAATACGGTGTTATAACACGCAGCGGTACTCCCTTTAGCCTGTTATTCTCTATTACGCTCCTTTCTCTACCAACAGATGGAGAAATAAGTAGTAACAATGTCTGAATTTTATTATCGTAGACCAGATTTCCGAGGACTTCATCTTCAAAATGTAGAGCACAAGCTATTTTCACCAGGGATCAGCATCGTGGCAAAAAAAGTAGGCTTTGTAGTTATCACAGCACATGATAACCTGATAGCAAAATCACTTTCATATAATCTCTCAGCATAAGCACCAAAGCTGATAGCATTCAGTGAGGTTGTCATAGCCACACTGAGAAGCTTATTTTTTTTGTCTTTTGTGTTTCTCCTCAGAACAGTTCCAGGAGCAGGAAGTGGCTGCAGGAGACTCACCTGGAGTTCATCTCCATCACCACACAGGTTCTCCTGTCATTACAGATCATTACAGTTCTCTCAGCGGTAACTCACCTCAGGATACTTCTTATTTGGTGTGTTTTCCCTCGTGTTTTCCTGGTTTAACTCCGTGTATCCTTGCATCTCAGTTCCAGTTCTGCTGCTGCCTCCCTGGATCCGTTCCTACCCAGCTCCCTCGTCTCCGCTGGAGACTTGCAAGCATCCATAGGTCCCATAATCACTGACAGCTGAGCTTGACTTCCTTGGCCTGCCTGTACGAACACTAAGCCCCATCTTCATTCAGCTTTTGTTCCTTCAAGAGGGACCATTAAACATGCGATGGTTGAGAGGAAATTGAAATTTAAAACTCCAACAAGGTATTACTATGCGGCTAACATTAAAGAGGCACTTCACTGAATTTTAGACTACTTTATGCTGATTTTCTTCCAGTCACACCCCCCCCCCCCTTTGATTCCTATTACAAAGTTTTTAACCGCACAGCTCTTCTATTTATTTCAATAAGAAGAATCACTTCAGCGCTCTATACTTTTTTTTTTTCAAGTCAGGCATGCTTGGAAAGTGTCAGAGAGGTTTTTTTCCCCTTCAGATTATCAGTAGCAGATCTGAAGTTACCCAATCATATTCTGGTGCGTTGTATGCTCTGCAATATCTATGGACACGGACAACCAAGCTGAATGGTTGAATTCTGTGAATGCAGTAATTGAAAAGCCTGTCTCTGAACGATGTGCTTTTAATTAATCATTGGCAGCCTGTGTCGCTGGGCGGGCTTTATCTTTGGCAGAGAAGGTGTGTGTGAGGAATGGTCCTTCTGCACACCCAGTAACAGTACAGGCTGTCACCGGTGTGATAGGACCGAGCCGGGACGCTCACGGAGCAATGTGAGGAGTTTGCTGGTCACTTTTAGAAACGAGCCCAGTAATATTATTTTGTAAATATTACTCTCACATAGTCAATGTGAGAGTCTTCACCACTACTTTAATAACAAAGCAGTCTTGGTCAATGTCGTTGGTGCCACATTCAAAGGGGTTTAATGAATGATAGACTGACAATCAAAATCTGTTCTTAAAATAACCATATGAGCATAAAACCTCTTTATTGATACATTATTTATTATTATTATTTTTATTATAGTTATTTCAATTAAATTATTTTATATTATCTGTGTGTTATTAAAAGTTGTGTTTGAATTCAATTCAGGTATATCTGTATAGTGCCAGATTATAACAGAAATTGATCCCATACAGAGAGATAACAGAGAAGAGGAGCAGACAGAACATAATGCAGTCATTAATCTATTCGGTGGTTCATGATATGTAGAGAAATACTGATGATTGGAGACCTACAGGGAACACTGAAACTACAGATGCTAATGCTAGCAGCGATGATAACAGTTGGACTGATAATGGGAAGCAGGGAGCGACAGCCACAGGTCCAGGATCTGCAGCTCCATGGACAGACGGACCATCAGACTGGGACAGATGGAGGGAGAGAAAGCAAACGACTACATGGAAGAAAAGAAGTTAGTGATGTGTTTATGGAGTAGGAATATGCAGATAGAGGAGCTCAGTGCATCATGGGAGGTTTCCTTGTTCAGTGACTTGTTGATTGTACTTAATGTTTAGTAAGATGTCGTTGAATATCATTCAGTGTAGGGTAGTGTAGTGCATGACCTATCAAATGCTCATGATGTGATATTCTATACCATGAATATGATGTATAATTGTTATTTACACCTCAAATGTACTGCAACAGTTTTTGATTCTGATTTGATCTCTAAACTTTGTGTTGCCTTCGAAGACTCCTGTTTTTCCCCAGTTTCTCTCTGCAGCATTCAGCATGAACTTATAGGATATAATAGATAAAATAGTTTGGTTAGTATTTTGATATTTGGGACTGCCTGCCAAGAAATCTTATATGCAAATGCATGTTCACGTTCAGCAGATTTTGCTTTACGCACAGGTCATCTATATGACCTTGAGAGAATATCTTAATTGTGATTGGCTTGGATGTTGGTAGGATAACTGAATTTCTCTCAGATGAGAAGCCTCATACACCCAATTCTGGTCATCCTCCTATCAATATAACTAGAATTATGAATAATATTAATAATAAAAAGCAGTTTACTGTGATGGAGAACATGATATATTATCAATGTTCTCACTTCATGTTTGGGGCCCTTCTCATCATTACTTCTGGTGATTCCTGTACAATTCCACTACATACACATCTCCTGCAGCCCAAATAAAGGAAGGAATTTAGTTTGATGTTAACATTAGTCAGTTAACAAAACCTCCTCTGGAGACTGTGGATGTGAGTTCCCAGAGGAACATACTTTTAGTCCTACTGGGTGACAAAACCTCTTGTAAATATTAGTAACGTTTGAAAGTGGTAGTAAAACACTTCTCATTAAATTAATGGCAGGTTGACTCCATGATTCTAAAAATGTCAGCCGGTATGCTAAAACAAGAGTTTGTATATTGCTGCTGTGAGAGTGAAAAACACCTCACAGGAGCAAAAACTGCTCCATGATGTAATGATTCTTATTCCAAATCTACAAACTGTATAATATGTTATTTTCTCTGTGGGTGTTAATCAGTGATAACATTTTCAATTTCTAAACATTAAGAGTCATCAATGATAAATCATTGATGACTCAGTAAATGTAGCATGCGCTTAAATGCAGGGAGATTAACAGGTGTCAAAATCTGCTAATAATCTGCTAAGTAATGCATATCCTGTTATTTCACTATAATCACTGAATCATTTGGTTCACTCAGTTCTAGAAATAAGGTTGCAGAGTTCATATGGAAATGTGTGTGATCTCCTGTGATCCGGGAGTCTTCAGACTTTTTTCCAGGCCGATGGAATCAGTTTAATTTACACATAAACATAATTTATTCAACGGAAAGTTCTCTTTCACGCTAAATGAACTTAACTGATGCACAAACCACCAAAAAAAGTAATTAAATATTAGAACCCACATTCATGTGTTCATTCACATATACTGTGTCTCCTTATTCAAGGGAACAATCCATATTACTCTCTTAATGCTCTCAATCAATTCCATCTATAGACATCTAGGATCCCCCCTCTCATCTATTTAGCTTTCTGACCAGAATGAGATTCCAAAAAAAAAAATGGGGAGCTGCTCTCCAAATATGAGACACTGAAAACAATTTCCACACCGTTTCGATGTGAAAAGAAACACTTCATTCACCCTGAATCTGTTTCATCGCTGTGCCGTCCAGTCATCTCAGAACTTTTAGTCAATGTTTAGTCAATGTCAATTCTGTTGATAATCCCATCTCTGGTGATTATTTTGTGCTTTACTTTGCTGACCATAACATATTCTATGATGTCCGCAGCAGAATAGCCTTTTGCAGCTGCTCAGCAGCACAAGTATCCTTCAGGACCCGTTTGACGCCACTGAGCTTCCTACGTTACACCTGTTCACACCACTTCGATGACAAAACCCTCTGCCGGGAGCCCCCAGTGTCTAAAACGCCACCATGTGAAAGTGTACTCTAATTTATAATTTGATGCCTGCAGCATATTTTGCAGAATGCTGGATCAGGGGACGGGGCTGCGCTACTCTTATTTTATACTTTGAAATGAGACGAGCCTGGTCTCATTCCCAGACCATCAACTTGTGCCATTTTTGCCATTACATCTTTAAATGCAGTACTCTTGAGATGCACTGTACTTTAATATCACATCTTCTGTGAAAGAAAATGCCTTTCTTAACCCAACCATGTAGTTTTTGTGCTTATATAAAACAAAATTTCGCATTAATTGCATAAATGTGTCAAAAATGCTTGCTTTCAAGAAGGCCTTGCAGTGCTAAACAGTTTTTTGCACATCTGGATGAGAAGCACATCAGTGTGACGAAGTGACAAGCAGAGATGAAGAAGTCTAAAATATTTATGCATTCACTGCATTAAGCTGTATGCTGTATCGGGACGCTGCTAACGTAAGCCAACATCTCTCACTACTTCATTTTAAGCAAGCTTACTTTACTGATGGAGTAGTCTCAGGGAATATGTTTACTAGAGATAACCTAATGCTATCATTCATCAAAAAGACATCTACGAAACAAGACAGCTGTCATTTTTGGCTTTTTTGAAAAGCGATCGGTTTGATCTACTGCAGGAAGTAATGGAACATGACGGATCAGCCACAGAGAGCTGCACACCTCCAACCTCTCAGTGAGATATCCACCTCTTTTCACTGAGCCTGCTGCTTGTAGACTCGTGCTGTGCGCAGCACAACATCACATCGCTGAATGATAGAAAAACAACGATTATTGTCTCATTTTATTCCTAAAATGGCAATAGTTCTGTTTGATGCTTTCAGAATCCACCCGAGTGAAAATCCATGCGTTATTGAATCAGACATGACAGATATCTGAAGTATTGCACTTAAGAACGCTAACAACACTGTTCTGACTTATATTTGCCATCTGGCCATTACGTAAAATGAATTTTTTTAAATATCTAACTGAAAATGGCGAAGAAGCATCTAACATATCAGATATCAGAGTATCGGTATTATTATTATTGTTCCCTTTTCTCTTATGTCTTCATTTTTCTTCAATGTATATTTTCACTGTTTCTGTTTGTTCTATGTGTCTGAATGCTGCTGCAACAGTTTAAATTCCCAGTTTGGGATAAATAAAGTATATCTTATTTTATCTGATCTTGCCGTAATGCTGCTCATGAATTAAGAAAGGCACACACCCACATGTTATATATAAGGCATGATTTTACACCTTCATTCTATGGACTATGGAGACAAGCTGTTGCAGAATGTGTGCAGAGACAACGTGTACATAAAGTACTCCAGTAGCCTTGAAGCCAGAACTGAGGCTGGTTGAGCCATTCTCTGGTTATGAAGTCATTCTAAGTAGCATTATTAAATATGATGACTAGGCCTGCTATTAAGTGTTTATGTGTTTTATTCCACTAATTCTGAAAATCACCTTTAAATGAGCTGAACACCTTTGTCACCAACTGCTATGCTGCAGTTTCTGAATCTGTTATCAACCCATTTTATTTTTGAGAGAGGACAATAAAACAGAAATTTCAGGAGCTGTGTTGTTGTTGGTGTTTAACCCAACTCATTCCTTAATAATCTTTAATATTTTAAACGAACAAATAATGTTATCTGCAATTTCTATTTGATTTTTGACTAAACAGTGTTGACTCTTCTCAATAAAATCGTATTAATTTGCTCTGCTTATTTTTAAAATGTAGTTTAGTCTTAGTAGTATTTTAGATTTGGCTGACTAATGGTTGTATTTAGTCCCATTTTCGTCAAAGAAAACTATATTTTAGGTTAGTCTTTTCTGAGATACTAGATGATTATTAACCTTTCAGTCACTCTTTTGGAGAAACCCAAGCGATATTTGACTTAATTTTACTTTACTCTTATTTGACTGATTTCAGATCAGATTTAGCTGATCATTATCTGATGAAACAGGTGTAGTTTAAGCTATAAGCAGAGTTGAATGGGTCCTCCCACCTGGTGCTATTCAGGTCTCAGGGGTTCATGCTAGTGTTCAACTCAGCTGCCAACACAATTAAAAATGAATGTAAATCAACTGCTATTTGTCACCAAACGCATTCCTTCTGTTGCCAGCAGATGTTGGTATCCCCATAATTGCTATAAGCATGTGAATGTTTTCAGGGAGGGAGTGTTTGACGAGTCTGGGCTAGCCTGTGTTCTCCACTGATGAATCCATAGTGGCAGTCAAGTGCTTTGCAGTGTACCGCCACAGGAGAAAAGACTGTACCGATATCAGGAATCCATGTATAAAACATCTGCTCACGCTTCATTTTGGGGAAATTCATGCCAAGTCCAGGGCCACTGTTGATTTTTAAAATGCATAATGCTAAAAAAAAAAGGCTTTTATATGAACTGCAGGAATTATAGATCATCAATTTCATAAGCAAAAGATAATTACCACAAAAAAAAATGTCTGGATGGTATTGAAGATGTTTTTTCTTCATGCCAGTGTATCATTTCTTCCAAGTTTTCAGTAGGCTATTTAATTTCAGCAAGAACAGACTACTTATGGTTTATACGTCTTTGACGCAATATAGTAGCTAGACAATAATTTCTGGTTTCCCTTTGAGACAATGACCTCAAACACATGATGGCCACAGTCTACATCAAATCAGCAGACTAAAACAAATACCGGACAACAAGATTTTACACTTACTCTTACACTTTACTGTAGCGTAGTAACTCCCATCTGAATCTAACTGAATTTGTCTTGTCTGCTCACGACTGCGGGACATGAAGCTAAAATAAAAAAAAGTTTTTTGCTGCCATTGATATATTCTGGCCAATAAAACTCACCAGCTAAACCTGCTACAGTTACAATAAGTATTTAGACCATGGATACCACTTATAGTGAAGCCCCCCCCCCCATCCTTCTGCCACTGTTCTGTCAAAGTACTGTAGTTCAATTTCTGCCATAATAATTTAATCCATTGAGTAAAATTATTTTCTTCACCTGTAAAATTGAAACTGTGGGCTATTGATCCAACAGTTTGACCTCTAGGCTACCAGTCAATCTAGTTAGCCACCTATCATTTCTATTGGTCTACCTGAAGAAGAAGAAATGTACTTTATTGATCTCACAACGGAGAAATGATCTTTTCCACTCATTTTACTGTTAAAGATGCGTATATATTGTGTGTACAGGCCCCTGAATAAAACTCACAGAGACAATTTTGTCATCCTCATTGTTGTTTTTTTTAGTTCATCTTAAACATTAGACAGCAGTGTTTCTGCAATCACTTTCATTTCATTCATCAGCGATACCAAACTTTATTAATTTGGCCAACAAATCCTGGTGTCAGGATTCAAAATGATCAAAACAAACCAACGCAGCATCACAGTCAGTAATGGCAGTTCAGAAAAGTACAAAGATGAGAGCGAGGATAGGAAATGTAGAAAAGTTTGAATCGTCACATTTACTGTAATTCTTCTGAATTCCTCTGAAGTGCAGACGGTGTAAAAAGGACTCCATGTATTAAATAGTCACTTACGAGTGACAAATAAAAAGGAGAAAGCCACTGAGTTGAGTTGATCCTGCAGAGAGACCTGAGTAGGGTTTGTATTGTACATCTGAACGCTGGTAGGATGCCCTGTTGTCTGCCTTTCACCAAACACCTTTTGCTGACAAAGAGAGAAATACGTGAAAAGAGTTCATTCAGTTTTGTGAAAATCTCCAGTATATATTTTTTTCTGTGATTTGATGCTACTTGTGTACTGCAGCAAGTGAAGTTTGAGCCTTCTAACTGAAATACAATCAAATCTATATACTGTCACGCCACACTTGTGCGTTAAACGTGTCTTACTTCCATCACGTTTCAGGGTGAGGTTACAGCAATGCAGCATTAAGCAATGGTCTCCCAAACAAAGTTTTTCCACATACTAAAATGCTTTGCTGTTTCCTTCAAAGCTCTGTGAATATAAAGTAGGACATCAGCATGTTTCTAAATACCCAGATGTCAGATGAACTCAGTGGGATACATACACTATGAAAGCAATTACCTCTGTATGGAAGAGGCAGAGGCAACATTTGCAGAATGTTGTGTAAATTACACTTGTTATCAGGAGGCTAAGATGAAGAACTATTCAGGTCACCTTCCATGATGACATTTTGACAGATTCCGTGCCTCCTCCAGTTGTCATCTTTCGCCCGGATTCACCCCGTCTACGTCTCAACTTTCACCCAGACTTTGGCGTCATCAGTGGTCACGGATGACAGAGGGCAACGCCATCAGCCCATGATCTCATATTGATCATAGATAGCCTTTCCTTCAAAAAGTGTTGTAATTTTGGAGGAGAAATACATTGCACAGAAAAAAAAAGTCTCATTGCTGATGGGTAGAGTGGCGTCACATCCTATGACAATCCCCACAAGAGTAGAGGTACCTTTTTTCAGCACTACAAACAGCATCCCAGCAGATGGTACAGTAACCCATGCATTTGTGAAATTGGGGGTTATCATATCCTCTCTGGCAATAACTGCAAAAATGTATTGACCCCAAAAAGGATTTGGTGTCTTTCATATCATAGTAGAAGTCCAGGAAGAAATGAAGTAGCAGTGTGTTTGGATGTTGAGTATAGTCAGTCTCAGACTTAACAAATAGGGTGTCACTTCTGTGAAATCCCACAATTTTATGGTTCAAAACCTTTTCAGAAATCTGGATGTCACTGAAACAAATTTAATTCCACAATGTTGTCTGAGGATTCAACCTTGCAAAGGGCTTCTTGTGCAGTCTGGCTATCGGAGACTTTTGGATGAACCAGTTAAGCCGAGCTGCTGATGGTCAGAGAACAGCCAACGAAGAAGAGCAAAGGATGATCTTCAAGACTATTCTGCTACATCCATTTCAGGTCTTTTATTTTAACTGAAACACATTGAGTTTGTGAATAGCATTCAAAAATTTTCAAAATACTCTCAAAGGATTTTGTGGATTGTTCGACCAGAAGACAGAGCTCTGTGGAGGGTGGCCAGTTCATGATTTATGTGGATGAAAAAGTTCAGAGTTTGATCTGGCAGTGGAGAGGTGCCAGTTCGCCTCCGTAGCATTGCTGAGGTGCCCCTGAGCAAGGCACTGTTCCCTTACAAAAAGCTTCTTGTGTGCACACGGCTTCTCACTATTGCATGCTTACAGTGTGTGTGTTCCAGGGCCAGTGTACACACACGGACTCGTTTGCGTGCATCTTTGACAGGGATGCACGATTTGTTAGACAAGCTTTAAATGCACGTCCATTCAAGAAAAATATTCCCAATTTTTCCATTTCTCCACTTAAATTTTGAACCGCCATTATGTTTTGATCTTTTGAGTTCCTCGTCACGAGACTCATTCATGATTCTGCCTTATTAAAATTGACCAAATGGCAACACGACGGCGTCTCGTTTTACGCACTGCAGTGAGAGCGAGGAGATAGTTTGACCCTCCAGAGCAATCATAAGCTGTCGCTTGTGCTTGGACAGTCCTGTTGGGCGCTATACAAATAAAGGTTGATTGATTGATTGATTGATTGATTATCACCTTGCCTCCTAAAAAGATGCAACAGTTGGAGAAAAAGCAATTGACAATGAGTGCTTTCTTGAATAAAAAATATTCAAAAGTTAATGAAAGAAAAAGAGACAGATATTACTGACAGATATTGCTGAAATTTGTGTTGAAGGCACTGTCAGCTTGGTGCAGTGTCCACAGGAGAATATATGAATTAAAGGCAAAGAAAACTATTGAGTGAAAAGCAAAAGTAAAAAAAAAAAAGTATTACATCCTTCTTTATTTCTAAAACTGTTTTTTAAAGGACTACCAGGCTTTAAACTAATATATAATTTGATTTTTTTCTTTTTGTTTAAAAAGTTAAAATTTTATTAATAAAAACATTAAAATTAAAAGTTTGTTTAGTTTTAATATTGTACTATTGGCAAAACTTTGTAAAATCCTTGTACGGCTTCTACCGTATATTCTGTTATTATTTTTGGGATGCACAAATTTTACTTGATCCCAGGGATGCACTACTTTCTTGAGGTACAATGAACTCGGCAGACACACACACACACACACACACACACACACACACACACACACACACACACACACACACACACACACACACACACACACACACACACACACACACACACACACACACACACACACACACACACACACACACACACACACACACACACACACACACACACACACACACACACACACACACACACACACACAAATATACAGTATATATGAGTGAAAAAACAATTTCTCCAAGAGAATCATGTCTTTTTACAAGGATCTTTAAGAGAGTTCCTGTTTAAAGAGGAGGCTGATTAAAGTGGGGCTATTCAACTGGGTGTAAGCAGGTTAGATGTCTGGAAGAAGGCAGTCAGAAGCTTGGCAAAACTCCTCATCACCGAGGTTAATCAGTCCTTAGTTCTATGCTTATGGAGTAACACCCTTAGGTCTGATGATCAGACCCTTTAGACAGAAGGCTGGTCTAATATCGCCCACGCCGGGGTGTCAGGATCTGACAAACCTGATTCAGTTCAAAAAACTTGCAGACTGAACACATGGAAAAGGGTAACAAGGTATTGGACAGCTCTCCATGAAAAAAAGACTACCTGACAAGACTCCAACTCTCAGTATCAGCACAATTCTCTTGCATTTATCAGTTTTGAGATGACAAATCCAATTTAACAGTACAGAGACAAACTGTCTGGGGATGAGCTAAGCTGATCATCTCACAATCTTGCTATTTGGAAATTAATTTTGTGTCTTAAGTGCAGTCTTGTGTGTCGTACCAGTGAGGTACGGGCTTCACCATATGCTATAGAAATGCATTTAGCTGCTGGTTTGATAAAGACTCAGTGGATTTTATTGTCATGATGTTTTTCCAGCTTAAATCTCACAATAAATGTCAATGGTCCTGTGGAAATAAACAGCAAGTTGATTAGTCACATCTGGCAACATGGTGATAATGGCACAATAACATCAGATGTTAGCAGGAATATTTGTAGCCATCATGGCTGGGGTCGGAAAACAAAGTTTTAGGAATATTTATGTATACAATAGTTGGTACATTGTGGTGGATGTTTTTCAATTTTGTGCTCAAGAATGTCAGGTAGGACATCATCTGCTCTTTGAGCCTGACCTTTGAATGTGTCTGACCTTCTAGGGAACAAAATGCCTTTGAAGTTGTCTTTCCAACAGTAACACATTTGCATTTTACAAAATGCCCAATCCAGCTTTACACCTACACAATAAACACTTAGACATCATTTTAGCTAATTAGATTTCTGTATTTCATGCTCTTATCCCTGATCTTTTAAAGTGACATTCTTTAGACAAGGATAATTAAAATAACAACAACAACAACAACAACAACAACAACAATAATAATAATAATAATAATAATAATAACAACATTGTATTATATATAATTACAATAATATTATAAATAATAATGTTATTATTAGTTATTGTTATTATTTATTATTATTATTGTTATTACTATTATTATTATTATTTTATTAATAACAAACAAAAATAAGACTTATTATTATTATTATTATTATTATTAGAGTCTGCTTCTTTTTCATGACGGAGAAGGCGTGGGAAAAGGCTGCTGTTCGAGTCAATACGTAACTTTGAGTTTAGTCTATTGCTGTTGGGAATTAAGGTTCTAGCTGGAGCCACAATGACCACACAGGAAACAAAATTAGACTCAAGTCTTTTATTTGTTGACTGATCTGCATGAGTCCCAATAATCTAAGATAATGGTTATTTACAGTCTCTCACAGCATATGTCACCATCTTCCAGCTGCATGTGTTTGGAGACTAAGATAAGAAGTCCTGCCAATTCATGTCTGTATTTTTAGGGGACACAATGATTGACAGGAAGAACTTCTACCACCTTGTGGAGTGGAGGGGGAATGTAGTTTGTAGTTTTTAGATTATTGTTGCAATTTCTTACATATTTCGCCCGGGAATTGTGAAGAAAACGTGTTACATGGTTATTCAGTAATTTTAGGGAGTCGGATTAATCTGGAGAATCCCGATAAAATTACAGGGGTTTCTCCTCATTTTGATTATATTTGACATTGCACAGGAAATATTAAGACAGTAACTGTAGTTGTAGTTGCAACATAAGGCTGTTTTTATACACATGCTCTCACCCTCAGCAAGTTCTGTTAAAAAATGAAACTCATTAAAAGATTTTAATTTTATTTTAAATGAACATAAATAGGCATATGGACAATCCAAAAACAGTTCACAAGAAGAATATTCATACTCATGCATATACCTATATTATATAAGAATTGGAATTAAGAGCTGTTATTTATCCATTTTTCATGGTTTTCTTGATAATAACCACAAATTCTTATGTTCTTACAGCAATAGCTGTGGCATTGTACTGCTTATTTTCTCTGTTTTAATTACCTGATATACACAGGAGTTAAAAATAGATTAATAAGAAAAAGAAATTAGCAAGAAATTAACGAGGCAATGTAATATTTTAAGCTACTGATAGTTCTCTTCCAGTTTCTTAACATACAGTGTGAGATTTAGTGACAATATAATGAAGAACAACATATATTGCAATTATATCACCTTCCTCTCAGGGGTGATGCTGAAATGATGTAGCCACTGGAAATGAGCTTTCAGCAGGCCTATGGTCATCTCCACCCAGGCTCTCATCCTGCAGTGAGCCTCATTGAAGTTCTGTTAAGTGCTTAGCATCTCCCATATTATACAATAAACTACAGTTTGTAAAAAAAAAAAAAAATTCATATAATGTTGCACACAATACCCGTAGAGATGTGAGAACATGACTCTAATTTGTTAGGCTGCAAATATAAGGACGGATTTGGGCGTGGATGTATGTGGTGGATGGGAACGTGAAATGATAGTGATCAAAAAGATAACTGGATGTGACAGGACATCTAAATCCATCCATTCATCTTCGGTACTCGCTTTTTTCCACCGTCGAGGGTCACTGGAGCCTATCCCACCCGACTGGGGGTATGAGGCAGGGGACACTCCCGACACGATACCAGTGCACTGTGGAGCCACACATAGACACAGTCAAACACTCACTCACACCTACGGGTAATTTCACAGTGACCGATTCACCTGAAATGCAGGTTTTTGGAGGTGGGAGAACCCGAGGAGAACCCGAGGAGAACCCACATGGACTCGGGGAGAACATGCAAACTCCAAAAACAGCGGGATGTGAACCGGGAACCGCCTTGCTATGTGGCGACAGCGCTACCCACTGCGCCATCATGCCGCCAGGAAGTCTAATAACATATCCCAACAAATATTTAATATTCTTTGAATTAATGTTCACCTTATCAATGGGACTGTGGTCATAAGGAAATGCCATGATTTGTGCAAAACAGTGGGTTAACACCTAGTGTGCCTAACGGACTTCTACACTGTGGATTCATAAGTTTTGTTTTTATGATTAAACCTAACTACAGCGGTACCTCTATTTACGAAATTAATTGGTTACGGAAGAAATTATGTAAGTAGAAAATTTTGTAAGTAGATACACGTTTTCCATGCAAATGTCCTAATCCGTTCCAAGCCCCCCAAAATTCAGACATAAATTTTTTGTAAAGCATAAAAATGCATCAAAACATGTAACAAATAAATGTTACAATTAGATTATTACACAATAAATGAGAGTTGTGCATAACGTAAAAAACAAAGAAAAGAGTAAAGAATAATAATTTAATAAGAATTTACCTTTTAACTGCTGTCCTCATTGTTTTTTGCGCCCTTTGGTTCATGTGCTCTTGCCCCATGATGCTGAACAACAGAGTGAATTCCAGTCCTCCTTCTGAACTTCTCCAACCACCCACGCGATGCCTTAAACTCCTTAAACTTCCTTTTGTTTTAATAACGTGGTGATTGTAGATGCATTACGGCCATATTCTTTGGAGAGATCAACCAAACGCTTCCCTTTTTCATGCTTTTCTATGATCTCTTGCTTTGTTTGTACGGACAAAAAAAAACTCTTTTCTTCGACTTTTCTTTTCCTCTTTTCTCCGTCACTTTCTTGGGGTCCATAGTGAATACTCTAAAAGTTAATGTATTTACGTAAAACTATCAGAACACCTCATGGGTCGAGGGCTGAATGACGAGGACGCTGCATAGACACCTATCTAGCTCCACACAGAGGTCACTCTTAGCCAATGGGATGGGAAGATACTAGGTAATAGCCAATGGCAGAGCAGCTATAAGAATGTTGCGTTCAGGAACCTGTGGGAGCTGCGAGTATTAGCCGATACTGTATTTTTACTTTACGTAAGTCGAAATTTATTTTGTAACTAGAGGCAATATTTTCCTGTTGAGGCGTTTCGTAAGTAGAGGTACTGTACCACTGAACTGCAAAACTCATTTTCTGGCTGAACAAGAAAATGAAATGGTGTGAGTAGCTTTGAAAGAGGACGGAGACAGAGGAAAACTCTGGCCGGCGTTTTCGAAAAGTTGCGTTTTCATCCCGGATATCTGCGTTGTCGTGTAGACGGAATGCATAACTGCAATAAAAAATGTGCTTTTTCAAAAAGATCCGGCTACGTGTGGATGGGAACCGAGTTAATGGAGTAACACCAGCTAACCTGCAAACCTGTAAAACAGGTTAGTTCCAGAGATTCTGTTAAAATGGTGACAGACACAGAAGTTGAATTACCTCTCTGTAAAACTGGCTACAGTTAATCCTCTTTATCGGAGTTAAATTACCTCCTTTTGTAAAATGCTAAAACTCAGTTTCCCTCATTTTAGAGTTAACAAATAAATAAAATAAAATAAACAATGAAATTGGTGCATTTGTCAGCAGTAGTGAAATGTTTTGTATTTTATAATACTCATGATTGGACTTGGCAGTACAGCTCTACGGTGCGCTCTGGAGTGCTTTAAATGGGCAGTCACTGCTGTTCATTTATGGATTTTGGGACACGTCTATCACATGAAGACCTGCAAAGAGCCTCTAGGAACATGACAAAAATGCTGCCATTTTGAATCAAAATGTCACAATCCACTTTATCATATTTTTGAAGAAAATAAAGAGAAGGATTTTGTTCTAGGGACTTAAATATCAAAATGTCAGTGTCGAAAAATTATCAAAGGCTTTTAGATAACTCAATTTGAAAATGTCATTCAGAGCACTTTAGCTGCTTTAACCTGTCTCCACTTTCTCCTTCCTCTGTAAGTCTTTATACAACCCAGATTTCCTGATTTGTCTAGCTGATCATGTCACTGATGGTAGTTCTATTCTAAATAACGTCAGTTACAACTATGGGATGCTCTATTTGCTTTGAATTATGTAAGTGCTCCTCTCCAAGGAACCATCACCTTAACGTGGTGGAGAGGTTTGTGTGCCCTAAGGATCCTGGGAGCTATGTTGTCGGGAGTCTTGTACTCCTGGTAGGGTCACCCAAGGCAAACAGGTCTCAAGTGAAGGGCCAGACAAAGAATGGTTCAAATACCCCATGAAAAACGGAAAAGGGAAAACTGTGACCCTGCCCGGAGGAAGCCCGGGGCCCACGTCTGGAGCCAGGCCTGGACGGAGGGCCCGTCAGCGAGCGCCTGGTGGCCGGGTCTGCCACGGGGCCCGGCCGGGCTTAGCCCGAAAAGGCAACGTGGATTCTTCCCACCCCTGTGGACCCACCACCCGCAGGGCAGACCGATGGGGTCGGGTGCGCTGCCATATGGGTGGCAGTGACGACAGGGGGTCACGACGGACCAGACCCGGGCGGCAGAAGTTGGCTTTGGGGACGTGGAATGTCACCTCACTGGCGGGGAAGGAGCCGGAACTTGTGTTGGAGGTGGAGCGCTACCAGTTGGATCTGGTGGGGCTTACCTCCACGCATAGCCTCGGTTCTGGATCCAAACTCCTGGATAGGGGTTGGACCTTGTTTTACTCCGGAGTTGCGTCAGGCGTGAGGCGCAGGGCGGGTGTGGGGATACTCACAAGCCCCCGGCTGAGCGCCGCTGTGTTGGAGTTTACCCCGGTGGATGAGAGGGTCGCTTCCCTACGCCTTAAGGCTGTGGGGGGGAAAACTCTGACTGTTGTTTGTGCATATGCACCAAATATCAGTTCAGAGTATTCCGCCTTCTTGAGGTCCCTAAATGGGGTCCTGGAAGGGATCCCTGCAGGGGACTCCATTGTTCTCCTGGGGGACTTCAACGCACACGTCGGCAATGATGGAGACACTTGGAGGGGCGTGATTGGGAGGAATGGCCTCCCTGATCTGAACCCGAGTGGTGTTATGTTACTGGACTTCTGTGCTAGTCACGGATTGTTCATAACTAACACCATGTTCGAACACAAGGATGCTCATAAGTGTACCTGGTACCAGAGCACCCTGGGTCGGAGGTCAATGATTGATCTTGTGATCGTATCATCTGATCTTCGACCGTGTGTTTTGGACACTCGGGTGAAGAGAGGGGCAGAGCTGTCAACTGATCACCACCTGGTGGTGAGTTGGGTCCGTTGGCGGAGGAAACCTTTGGATAGACCTGGTAAGCCCAAACGAGTAGTGCGGGTGAACTGGGAACGTCTGGAGGAGGACTCTGTCCGTGAGGCCTCCAATTCACACCTCCGAAGGAGCTTCTCGTGCATCCCTGTGGAGGCTGGGGGCATTGAACCTGAATGGTCGATGTTCAAAGCTTCCATTGCTGAAGCTGCAGCTGAGAGCTGTGGTCTCAAGGTCTTGGGTGCCTCAAGGGACGGTAACCCTCGAACACCGTGGTGGACCCCGGTGGTCAGGGAAGCCGTCCGACTGAAGAAGGAGGCCTTCAGGGGCATGTTGTCCCTGGGGACTCCTGAAGCAGTTGCAGGGTACCGACAGGCCAAAAGGACTGCAGCCTCGGCTGTGATGGAGGCAAAACAGAGGGTGTGGGAGGAGTTCGGAGAGGCCATGGAGAAGGACTATCGGACGGCACCAAAGTTGTTCTGGAGGACTGTCCGACACCTCAGGAGGGGGAAACGGGGAACCATCCAAGCTGTATACAGCAAAGATGGGACACTGTTGACCTCGACTGAGGAGGTTGTCGGTCGGTGGAAGGAACACTTTGAGGAACTCCTGAATCCAACTACCCCAACTGGCCCGTCCTCTGTTGCAGAGGCAGAGCTGGAGGATGATGGGGGATCAGAGTCAATCTCTCGGGGCGAAGTCACCGAGGTAGTTAAACAACTGCACGGTGGCAAAGCCCCGGGTATTGATGAGATTCGCCCGGAAATGCTGAAGGCTCTGGGTGTTGAGGGGCTGTCGTGGATGACACGCCTCTTTAACATTGCGTGGAAATCTGGGACAGTGCCGAAAGAGTGGCAGACTGGGGTGGTGGTTCCTCTTTTTAAAAAGGGGGACCAGAGGGTGTGTGCCAATTACAGGGGCATCACACTCCTCAGCCTCCCTGGGAAAGTTTACTCCAAGGTGCTGGAAAGGAGGGTCCGGCCGATTGTCGAGCCTCAGATTGAGGAGGAACAATGTGGGTTCCGTCCTGGTCGTGGAACAACGGACCAGCTTTTTACTCTCACAGGGATCCTAGAGGGGGCTTGGGAGTATGCCCATCCAGTCTACATGTGTTTTGTGGACTTGGAGAAGGCATATGATCGTGTCCCCAGGGATATACTGTGGGAAATACTGCGGGAGTATGGAGTGAGGGGGCCTCTTCTCAGGGCCATCCAATCCCTGTACGCCCAAAGTGAGAGCTGTGTTCGGGTTCTCGGCAGTAAGTCGGACTTGTTCCGAGTAGCTGTTGGCCTTCGCCACGGCTGCGCTTTATCACCAATTCTGTTTGTGATTTTCATGGACAGGATATCGAGGCGTAGTCGTGGTGAGGAGGCTTTACAGTTTGGTGGCCTGAGGATTGCATCACTGCTTTTTGCAGATGATGTGGTCCTGTTTGCGTCATCAGCCTGTGACCTGCAGCGCTCACTGGTCCGGTTTGCAGCCGAGTGTGAAGCGGTGGGGATGAGGATTAGCACCTCCAAATCTGAGGCCATGGTCCTCAGCAGGAAACCGGTGGAATGCCTTCTCCAAGTGGGGAATGAGGTCCTTCCACAAGTGAAGGAGTTTAAGTATCTTGGGGTCCTGTTCACGAGTGAGGGAACAATGGAGCGTGAGATTGGACGGAGAATTGGGGCAGCAGGAGCGGTATTGCAGTCGCTTTACCGCACTGTCGTCACAAAGAGGGAGCTAAGCCGAGAGGCAAAGCTCTCCATCTACCGTTCAATCTTCGTTCCTACCCTCACCTATGGTCATGAGCGATGGGTCATGACCGAAAGAACGAGATCGCGGATACAAGCGGCTGAAATGGGCTTTCTCAGGCGGATAGCTGGTGTCTCCCTTAGAGATAAGGTGAGAAACACTGCTGTTCGCGAGGGGCTCAGAGTAGAGCCGCTGCTCCTTCGCGTGGAAAGGAGTCAGTTGAGGTGGTTTGGGCATCTGGTGCGGATGCCTCTGGGACGCCTCCCTAGGGAGGTGTTTCTGGCACGTCCAGCTGGGAGGAGACCTCGGGGCAGACCCAGGACCAGGTGGAGGGATTATATCTCAACACTGGCCTGGGAACGCCTTGGGATCCCCCAGTCAGAGCTGGTGGATGTGGCCCGGGAAAGGGAAGTTTGGGGCTCCCTGTTGAAGCTGCTGCCCCCGCGACCCGATTCCGGATAAGCGGTGGAAGATGGATGGATGGATGGATGGATATGTAAGTGCTTCACAACACAGCTACATTCATCCCTTCACTATAACATTCATGCCGTGGTGGCAACAGGGATCACCTACACTTTAGAAGTGATAAGTACTCACACACACACACACACACACACACACACACACACACACACACACACACACACACACACACACACACACACACACACACACACACACACACACACCAATGGAACAGCCACTGGCAGCAATTTGGGGTCGGTATCTTGGACAAGGAGGCTCTGACATGCGGACTGCAGGACTGAACATTGAACCACTGGCCATCTGATAAGCAGACAACCACTTTACGGCTGAGCCACAGCTGCCCACGGACACTGGCAACATGACGTCACTGAATCTGGACCTCTTTCACACTATAAGAGCAGAAAACATCCTAACAAGCATCAATCCAAATCTATCAGACTCACCAGAGCTGCTCATCATTCAAAGAGAGAGTCATCCTCCTTTTTTCTTTAAAAATAGGCCAAAGACAATCATATTGGACACAGAGGTATTTGAATTCCATTAGAAGCTCCTTTTCCACTAAGCGCTGCTCAGAATGTGAAGTCATATTCCTATAATAGCGTTTAATTACTTATTAAAAAAACGAATGTATAATTAAGTTTAAGGCAGAAAGTGACCACTCAGCAGAAATAGAAATGATCAGAAAAGAGATGAACTGCTGTTTCCATTCTGAATTATTGAAGATTGTGACAATTGAAAAAAAGAAGAAGTATTTTTTTAAATTGAAATGAAGAAATCTGACTTGATCAAAAAAACTTTATACAGTTTATGTGAAGAAAATAATAATTAACAATAATATGCAACATAATAACATGAGAAGTTGTTTTTTTTCCCCTATGCTAGATCTGAGTGATGGGATCATTACTTTTTGCTCTGTTATCAGTGTAAATAAAAAAACACACACATTTGAAACAAAATTTTGAGAATAAACGTTGATCATTTATAATGAAAATCGTTGTACTTATATTTTATGTTGATGCTTTAATATCAATATCCACTCCACTAAAATTGATTATTTTCACACTTAACTTTTTACAGTGTAATGTACAGTTTAAATCACCATCAAAAAATATTGATTGTTGTTGATTATCATTCCTCAGAACGGTTTACATAATATTGGAGGCACAGAGACACACAGGGAGGGAAACAGGTTTATACTGCTATTAAATATCTGAAGTGGAAGTTAAAAAAGGCCATGAAAAACATCATCCAATCTAGCAGTTCATGTGTATTTTTATGTCTATATTTAGAGGGATGATTAAAATGCCACCGTTACCCAAAACAATGATGCACTAAAGTAAAAACCCTGCTTCTGCACAAGCCTCAACCCTCCTGTTACTGAAGTAATAGAAAGCCATCCATACGAGATCTACCATGAAGAGTCTGGTTGGATCCTAAAGAATTAAATGTACAATTCTTACCAAAAGTTCCTTACTGGGATAAAAATAATAATGATGAAGACTTATATTTTACATTATACTGTACAAGTCATAATTTAAACCTCCCCCTCACCGCATGTTCTGAATGTAGCTTGATGGAGAGCCAGATGCATATTAAACACTTTTATTGGTAAATTATTGAAGATGGTGGAGCTTGTATTGAAAGTCCTTTTTATTCTAAATGGGAAACCTGACAATTTCTTTCCTTTTATTATCTCATGTACATCATATCAACATACATATTTTATATACATACTTAATATTGGTATCTTTTGTCTACTTAATATACTTTTATTGAACTAACTACAGCAATAACAACAACAATAACAATGACAACAACAAGAATAATAATAATCATAATTATAGGCTCCATGTAGCACTGGCGTCACGCCCAGAGTTTATCCTGCCTCACGCTCCTAGTCAGCTGAGATAGGCTCCAACAACCCTGTGATCTGCGACAGCGGAAGAAGCGGTTATTGAAAATGAGTCAGTGAATGAATGAATGAGTAATAATACTAATACTAATACTAATAATAATAATAATGATAATAATAATTTTACTTGCTGTCTCCCAAATGAGTAAAAAGTTTTCTATTCAGGCATACCACTGCTGACAATAATTAGAATGTAAGTACAAAATTTGTTAGTGGGTTATTACAAAAAGGAAAGACATTTCCCTCTAACTTTCTGGCCATAGGGACTAACTGTCTTTTTTTAACTTCACTGATGTCACTGAAGTGGATCCGCATCATGCAAATAAAAGCAAGGCCCCCAAACGTTTGATCAGCACATCGTGGCATCCACAGGTGTATTATGAGATGAATGTGTTCAGCATCTATCATGTTCTCTACTTTTATCATGTGCAGTCCAGCCACAGGCAAGTTTTTAATTGGCTTCTGTGAGACATGTAAACATCAGCTCGTATATATAGCGAGAAAACATCTGAGAAGAGGAAATGGGGATGAAGGGGAGCATGCTCTCTGTAATATAAAGCATGTAAGTATGACTTCCTGTCATAATGCTGAGTGCCCTTGTTTTCTCACACTCTATCCCACTGTGGAAATAACCGATATGATGATGAGTGAAAATCTTTGCTCTGCTTTTCCTCGCACCACAATAACGTTGTGAGTCTTCTTTCCGCATGTAATGGAAGTCAGCGTGACAAGCTCTGAGAGGATTAAGTCATTTTGAAGCACTTGAGAGGCGCGGAAGTGAAATAAAAATGGCATTTCATAAGAAATTGCCTCGCTAAACGTTGTTATTCGCAGTACAGCTCCTGCACTGACTGATTACTCTGGACAAACTGGTGTTTGCCTGTGTGACTGCTCGTGATCACCCCACAGCCCATCATCTCCACTGTTTCCTCCAGCCCTGTGTACCTTTTTAATTTTTCACAACATATTTAAACACGTACTAACTCATCAGCTGTAAGCAACACCAACATGTCTGTAACAGTAAAGAAGCCGTGTGCGTGATGATGAAACAAGACAAGCTATTTGAGTAATGCTTTGTCGTCACTTTTGTTTCTCGGGATCTTTCCCCCTTTACGACTCATTTTCCAATCTGCTGACTGCCACGAGATGAGCATCGCAGAATTTACAGTAAGTGACCTTTGTGGTTTGTTTTGATGTCAATTCCAAAATAGAATATAAGCTGCACGTAAAGGGCAGACAGTAGCTCAGTCCACAAGGGCACGGTACTGCCGAGGTGCCCTTGAGCAAGTCACCGTCCCCTTTGGGCGAACAGCGAAGGAGATGCCTGTCACTCTACCTCCCATTATCTGCATGATTACAGGCCCCTTGTGTGTGTGTGTGTGTGTGTGTGTGTGTGTGTGTGTGTGTGTGTGTGTGTGTGTACACATACAGTATATGCACGTGTGTTTATGAACAGCGAGAGTGGAATAATTTTCCCTGCAGAGGACTGATAAAGGTTGATTCTTCTTCCTCTAAAGTGAATGCAGTACATCCTTCCTCTTCTTTAAAGTTGTACTCATTGCCACTTTCAGACACAGTACATGTAGCTATGCTGAAATCTAATGAGATGTCACTATGATTGTCTAATAAGGTAACCATGGTGATTTACACTGGAATTCATAATAAAGTTTCCAGTTTTAGTACTTAAGGTCCTTTGGCATGTGCCAGACTCGCTGCAGCCGTAGTGGAAATGTGTGCTTAACAACTGCCAAACACAGTAATCCCTTGTGTGTCCAAGACGCCCGGCTTCACTACATCGCGGATTTTTAGTAGGCAGTCACGTGATACCGTACGCTCATGCTATTGGCTGACAGTGTCCGGAAGTGCGCTGCGTTCCGAGAGTCTCAGAATGCAGCGCACTTCTGTGTATTAAAGAAACACTTAAAAGCACTTCAAACAATCTATAAGAGTGTGGGAAAAGGTAATACAGATATAAGGTGGTTTAATATCAGTATGGGGAGGGTTCATAAACATTTAAGTTACCTTAAATTATAAATAGTTTGTCACTATGTTGCCGAATTCCATTTTTTGCGGGTGGTTCCTGGAAAGCATTAACCACGAGTAATGAGGGATTTTACTGTATATAAACGATTACTAAATTAAGTTTCTCATTAAAAACCACCTAACTCTTCTTCTTCTTTTCCTTTCGGCTTTTCCCTTCAGGGGTCGCCACAGCGACCCCTCCATCTAGCCCTGTCCTTTGAAGCCTCTTCTCTCACACCAACTACCTTCATGTCCTCTTTCATTACATCCATAAACCTCCTCTTTGGTCTTCCTCTAGGCCTCCTGCCTGGAAGTTCAAAAGTCAGCATCCTTCTACTAATATATTCACTATCTCTCCTCTGGACATGTCCAAACCATCTCAGTCTGGCCTCTCTGACTTTATCTCCAGAACCTCTAACATGTGCTGTCCCTCTGATGTACTCATTCCTGATCCTATCCATCCTGGTCACTCCCAGAGAGAACCTCAGCATCTTCATCTCTGCTACCTCCAGCTCTGTCTCCTGTCTTTTCCTCAGTGACACTGTCTCTAGACCAAACAACATCGCTGGTCTCACCACAGTTTTGTACACCTTTCCTTTCATTTTAGCTGAAACTCTTCTATCACACATCACACCTGACACTTTCCTCCACCCGTTCCATCCTGCCTGGACACACTTCTTCACCTCTTTTCCACACTCTCCATTGCTCTGGACTGTTGACCCTAGGTACTTAAAATCCTCCACCTTCTTGATCTCTTCTCCCTGTAACCTCACTCTTCCACTTGGGTCCTTCTCATTCACACACATGTACTCTGTCTTACTGCGGCTAACCTTCATTCCTCTCCTTTCCAGGACAAACCTCCACCTCTCTAGCTTCTCCTCCACCTGTTCCCTGCTCTCACTACAGATCACAATGTCATCTGCAAACATCATAGTCCATGGAGATTCCTGTCTAACCTCGTCTGTCAGCCTGTCCATCACCATAGCAACAAGAAGGGGCTCAGAGCTGATCCCTGATGCAGGCCCACCTCCACCTTGAACTCCTCTGTCACACCTACAGCACACCTCACCACTGTCTTACAGTCCTCATACATGTCCTGCACCACAAATGGTAAGTGATGCTTCTTGTTACATTTCTTGTTACATGTTACTATTCTGTAGTTTCACATATTACTATTTGACACTTTAAGCTCTTCCAAAATTTACAATATAACAGTGCAAACAAAAAAGGTGTGAAATCTCACCTCACTGACCTTATCTGTCCCAGTTCAACCTCGCTACGCAGCCAATGTGTCTGAGTGTCTCTTAATCTGTGGTTTTTCATTTTAGCCCCTTAACTTGATTTACCTTGATTTGTGCAATATCTAAATGGACCTCATTGATATGTGTTTATATGTGGTTACAAGTCAAAAGCAACAATTTAGGTGGGAGTGAATGTAGCTTTAGTGAACAAAACTAAAGCCCAGACCTGTTGTAATAACTTAATGGACACACCACAGGATTAAGGTCAAATGTTTAGGAAAATCAGTAGATTGCTGCAATTAATAAATTGGAAATGAAGAGGAGAGTCAGCGAGGTGGAATAATCTGACAACACAAAAACGTTAGAATTCAGCACAATAAAGCAGAAAGAGACAGTGTTTATGCCAAAATAAACTCTCCCACCTCAAATGTGAAAGAGGTCATCAATGTTTTTGAAAAGCAGCATCGAGTTGATGGATGCTCACCGAGGAACATTATGAGGTCGCTCAAATTTTGTGAAAGGATTTTTTAGAAACCGTCAAATACATAAATTCCTTGTTTTTTTCCACATCCTTCAATGGATCTTAGGTTCATAGGCCACAAAGAAGTTTTCACATCAAGATGAGACACAACCAGCGTTTCCACAGGATATGATTACCTGCTGTCAGGAACAGTGGGGGGTGGGGGTGGGGGGTTGTGGTTGTACCACAGGTGCTTTATGCAATCCTCATCTGCATGATGTAGTCAGAAAATGAACCACTTCTTGTGCTGGTTGGTGGGAGATGCAAGTAAAATTTCTCATATTACGACTGGAAGGGTTATAGATAACACGTTTAGGATTAATGTATCTCCATATCAGAAAAAACAAAAAAGTTTGGAATGTGAAAGTTAAGAAGAGGATTCATTAAGTCCAGGGTGCTGAATTTTGTGAAATTAATTTTCTTCATAATTAGATTTACATAGATTTACAAAGGTATATATATATATACACTGTATATATTCATTGTAAATGAATATGTATATATTCAGGCGGCAGTACCTGAATATATACTTTTCAGGTAAGGATATTCATGAGTAATATTATCATTGGCAAGTTGTTTCAAAGTTTTCTCAGTGTCAACCGTTCAGTTGGCGGTACAGCAAGCTCGGTTTGCACTTCCTTTTGCTGTATATCAACAAGGACTGATGTATCTACTGAGCCTCTGTGGTTAAGAAGAGTAGAAAAGTGCTTCGCCAACATTCTAGTATGGCATCCTTCTCAGTAAGCCTGTTGCCTTTGAAATTGTTAGTACGGGTGAGGCCTGTGTCTTTCAGAGATTAGTTTCACCACCTTAAAGAGGCCTTGGGATCATGTTTTCAGTAAGATATTTGATTTCACAGGGTTTGTCCAGCCACCAATGATTTTGCAGGTGATGCATCTCCCTTTGGAAGGAGGTCCTTGCTGTTCGGTAGCGTTGGTGGCTCCCAGGGGTGTCACTGTGGAGGACCTGTTGGTAAGCTGTTTGAGAAGGCTGATGATGGACGTGTGGTTCTTGTAGAACCAATCCATGTGTTTCCAGATTGTGAAGTAGATAGTAAAGCTGTGCCATCTGATGTGTGTCAGAAATAACTTGGTTTTGTCAGGAGCCACATTACCTTCTGGACACAGATCAAGAGGATCCCACTCTTTGCCTCCTCCACGGTCTGCTTGGCAGCGTAGATCCTGATCAGGTTGCTGCAGTCAGAAGGTAGAGGAACACTTATTTTGGTAAATATCCCATTCTCCAACACATTCACTTTGTTCTTTTTTGTCCCCTAACAAACAAATAATGGAGTTTGGTAGTTATGACAATCATGGCAAAATCCTGTTAGGGGGGGGGGGTCATTATATTTCCTAAAACATCTTAATGAATCTCAAGGTGAAATATTTTTTTTTTTTATTCCAAAATATTTAGTTGCTCCAAAGTTTTGTGAGTTTTGTTTTTGTCATCATTTCCCTTTTTTTTGTTTAAAAATGGGGCAGAGCTTAGATGAGACTTGGAGTGTTAAACAATGCTGAAGGATTTTGTTAAACTGCCAGAGATATGTTTATCATAATTCCATTACATAACTCAGACATTTGTTGTCTGTTTACTAAAATCTTAAACTTCATGAAACAGTCTGTTGTTTAAATAGTGGTATATTTTAAAAAAATCATCCTCTTTATAGTATATTAAGTTATATAAGTTTATCAATGATGAAAAATTCTTACATTTTGTCTTTCCAGAAAGAAAATATTTTATCTCACTTCATTATGATACTGTCTGTCTTTACAAGAAATAATATTTCCTTATTGTCAAAGGCCACGGTGTTTCAGACAGGGACATATTAATTTACGTCCAAACGTTAAAAAAAGAACAGTATGACTGTCTCGTGTTTCCTAGAAACACTAACACCAAGAGCAGCAGATGAAACGACAACAATGGTGGAATTTTTCTACACAGAAGACCTACATTGACAGTGATACATAAATTGGTTGAAAGGTTTTCTGTGGCTTGTTGTGAGAGTAAAGTGTGAGACTACAACGTCACAAAACCTCTCATTCACCTGGTGCGTCATGACTCATGAGTCTGCTGGAGCCTATCCTAGCTTACTACGAGTGAGAGGTGGGGTACACCCCGGACGAGACTCCAGCTCATTGCAGAGCCATAAAAAAGACGCCAAAACCCCCCCCCACAGACACGCTCACACTCACTTCTCCAGACAATTTGGTTTGACAAAATTCACCTGAGGTGAATATTTTTGGAGGGAAGTAAGTCAGAGAACCCAGAGGGAACAAGGTACACACACACACACACACACACACACACACACACACACACACACACACACACACACACACACACACACACACACACACACACACACACACACACACACACACACACAATGCAGGTAATCTGATGTTTTGTAGTTTGTAGTATATAGTTTGTAGTGTAAATATAAACTGTAAATTGTTGATAATATGATATGTTAATATGTATAACATATGTGAATATGTATATTTCATATGTAACATATGTTAATATGTATATGTATTATTTAATTATTTAAGTATTTATGTATGACACCCCCCCACCCACCCCCCACCCCCCTACGCTGCCACGATCGCACACATTTCCCCCCTGTGGGACAGTAAAGGAATATCTTTTCTTAAGTAAGTTCAACTCTGCCTTTTAGTTGTTACTCTAACATATTTTGTTCCCCTTTGCCTGAATTCCTTGTAATATCTCCGCTGTTTAGTCACATGACCTCTGTGATCGTGTTGCCTTTGCTTTGCCTTCACACTCACACACACCCAGCATACATACACCCTCCAACATCGATAGCGAAAATCACCCTTATTCCATTTCCCTGAATGAATATATTATTCATTCCTGTCCTCCGTCTGTGTGACAGGGACAGATTGAGCCAGCCGCTGCAGTAGATACTGTTATAGGAAATGGAGCTGCACATTTACATTTACTCATTCTCTTACTTTGATGGATCTGCTGGGCCAACAGTAACTGTAAAATAGCTGCCCAGCAGCTATTTTACAGTTACTGTGTGTCTTTTGGAGTAATGCAGAAAAAAGATTGAGGATGTGTATTAAAAAGGCTGAAAAAGAGCAGAAACGTGTTAAAGTACAGAGTGCTCTGCTTGTGACTCGTTAGTATAGGAAGTCAGGTTTTATTTTATGTCACGTTGTAATATATTTTCTGTACATTAAATCAAACTGAACAAATGGAACAGAAGAAACAGGGATTGCAGTCCTTTTATGCTTATTGCTGGCAAGCAGACAAGGTACATTTTCAAAGTCTGGTGAGCAGCAGGGCCTGTTCACGCATCTAAACCCAATTATATGATAAGCTAATTGTGACACAGGCCACAGCCACAGAATGAAAAAAGTCTAGCTTACACTGTAGCAGGTCTTATTTCGTCTCAAGAGGTAGCTGTTAGCCAACGGTTGAATGGTCATTGTTTTCTGCTGGCCTAAACAACTAACAGAATTACTGACCTACAAATATTACAACCACATTGATAATATTTCTTCATGTAATTGTATTAATATATCCCCAATATTCTAATTATCCACATTTCATAGCATTTCTCTTGGCTGCACTGCTTTCAGTGTGTACGTGAATGTTAGATTGTCTGTCCAATCAGATTTCAGACTGTGTTGCCAGGGGCAACCAGTTTTGTCCAGGGCCTTCTGAATCAGTATTGCTGGCCGATGTAACTGAGGCTAAGTAATAAAATAGACGGTTTCTTTAATCAATCAGAAAAATATCAGCATGTTCCTCTGACTGGTGAGTCAGAGTAAGCTATTACAGTTCACCCTTGTTTTTGCGGTTAATATGTTCCAGGAACCACACACAATTAAGGAATCCGCTATCGAGACCGCGATCTATTTATCTTATTATTTACGGTAAATTAAATGTGTATGAACCCTCCCCATGCTGATATTAAACCACCGTCTAGCTGTATTACTTTTTCCTCCCCGACTGTTTAAAGCACTTTTGAGTGTCACGAAAGTCCGACACTGACGAAACGGAGTGCACTTCTGGATGGCGTCAGCCAATAGAATGCGAGTACGGTATCACGTGACTGCCTAACAAAAATCCACGATGAGGTGCAGTTGCAAGTACTAATGCGCGAATGCGCGAGGGCGCACTTGTACAGCCAAGTTCGACTAACAAACACAAATTGCTTGATCCAAATTTTGTACACCTACAATGGCTGATGGAGGAAAGAATATTTATTTGGGATAACTTAAAATCTAAAAATCCACTTTCAAAGCACACTTTCCAGAAATGAGTACAGGTCAGGCCAGAAGTTATATCATCTGACTCAAAGGGTGCTGGACTGAAATTAGTACCGACTGAAGGGGACTCAAAGTTTAAAGACTGCAACATCTTTTTTGCCAACCTCTGATGCATCTAGTTCACCAAAGCACACACAGCTACTGGAAGAACTTTGCAGGTGGTTTCTTCCTCATGTGGCACTGACTTGTTGGCAGTATGCTTTAGATGGGTTAGTACAGTTTAGGAGAAGAGAGATGCCCTTTAGGAGCCGTTTAACCACGTACTGGAACATCATGACAAATACAACATTGATATCAAATATGATATTTTAGATAAATACTGATTCTGGACTGCTCCAGATGATGTATGTAGTAGAGTTGTAGTTGTGGAGAGGTCTGACTGTTTGACACGTCGTGCCGGGTTTCTTGCTTGTGTTGTTTTCTGCGTCAAATGGTGGTTATGGTGGTTAAGGATCAGTTACAAATAAGTGAGGACATAATAAAGTAAAATCATCAGATCCACTATTGGGGAAGCTACATCACATAACATTGTAAGGTTTAAAATTAAATTCACATTAATATATACTGTATATTCAAAATAAAAGATATGTGCATAATATATAGAATATCAAAACTACAGCCTTCCAGAAAGTGTCCAAGGTGTAGAACTCAGTTCCTCAAGGACTTCTGAGGTATAATCCAACAGGGTATTGTTCCTTCTCTGAGGAACATTTATCCACTGAAACACAAACAGCTTTTTCTCTGCTTTTTGGCCTATCTCCAAACAAAAACAACATTCTTGGCCCCTGAAAACATAAAAAAAACCCAAACAGATCTGCAATAAAAGAACAATAATAAACACACAATCACAAACAAATGCATCTTGTGCTTTTCTGTTGTAGCTATAAAGTACTTAAATAAAATCACATTGTAACACACACACACACACACACACACACACACACACACACACACACACACACACACACACACACACACACACACACACACACACACACACACACACACACACACACACACAGACTCAATTTCAGACTACATCGCCATTTGCTATTGTGACATTTCCTGCACAGTGTTACAACTGCATTTATGGTCCGTGCTAGTACGCGCCCCTGGTAGTCTGTTTTTCTGGCTTGTCGACATGGCGATGCCGAATCCAAACGAGGTTTTCCCTCTCGCCTTTTTCCTGTTTGACTGACAAAGAGTGGCGTCCAATCACCAGTGCCCAACGCTCCACACCTCCACACTTTCATGAGCAGCCTGGGCTGATAAGATGCACTTGGACTAAGAGTGTTTTCCACATTATTTCTCATCTTTTCTTAGTTCTTCTTCATGCTCTGCTTGTTTTGTTTTTTTTGTTAAATTTGCTGTTTTCTGTCATAAGCCTGTTTTCGCCTGACAAACTTTAGATACCTCTGCCTTGTTTGCCACTTTGTTGCCAAACCTATTTCTGTTCAACCACACGAGTCTTGCCAAGTCCCTCGTGCCACTGCCTGTGTTTTCCTCTGCCTGCACAAGTACCAGTCTCTACCTGGTTTTTGACCTCTGGATTTTTGCCTCTGATTTTTGTACCTCTGTTTTGCTCAACTCTGCCTGAACTTTTTGGTTGACTGTTTTTGAAGTGCAAAACATCTCAACCATCAATCTGCTTTTGAGTCTACAATCATTTCAAGCATCATTTTGCCAAGACACAAAGTTTATTCTTTCTATAGTGGCTCAAAGTCAGTCATCTTCAGATTACCACCGCTACATCCGCCGCAGCGGGTCATGGGAGCCGGAGCCTATCTCAGCAGCATAGGGCATGATGCGGGGCACGACGCCAGTGCAACACGGAGCCACACACAAAGACATACAACCATGCACACACACACACACACACACACACTCATTCCTACGGGCAATTTGGGACGGCCAATCAACCTGAAGCGTATGGGACTCGAACGTGTTGTGAGTCCGCCGTCCGCCGTGTTGTGAGGAGGCAGCACTAACCACTGCTCCACCGTGCCGCTCTGGCTCAAAGTTATTTGCAGTTATAGTAGTTAGCAACAAAATTTAATACACTATCGATTCAGGACTTTTATTACGTTATTAACCAGTTATTATGTTATGGGCCTTTTACATTTCAAGAACAGCAAATTTATTACATTATCGCATGTTGTTAAATTATTGGCTTCTTCACACGTTGGTCTTCATGTAATTTCATTTTATTCTCTGTACTTGAAATTGCTCTATTGTGATATGATGATGTCTGTCATCAACTTTATTGGTCTTACATCAGGATAGAGGGTTTTTATCACCTTATCATGCTTATTGACTCTACTTTGTAACTCTCCTAGTGTTATATCACAAATGTGGATTCTTTAGTCTTTTGTCCACTTTTTCTTGATTACTGTGTTGATCAATTCTGTGGTTGTTGTAGTACTTTTCTGGCACATTTTGTAACGTTGTATAAATTTTTTTTTTGCTTGTTATTCATGTTTTTAAATCACTTGTATAGCATATGGAATATTCTACACAAGTTTGTGAAAATATACATTAAGAGTAACAAAAAAGATCAGATACGTTGACTTTCAGTGCTCAGGTGTGTGCTTGATCCCCAGTGGAGCTGTTGGATCAAGGAGATCGTACAATATCTATGATTAGAGCCCATGATGTACTGAAATATTACATTCTACATCCTACATGCTTCCAGGATGCCACATGTCTTGGTGAGTGTGAGTGTAATGTAACCATGCCATCGACGTGCAGCTTGTGGGATGACATTCAGGAAGAGCTGTAGTCCCATGAGAATTGAGTCATCTGAAATGGAATTGGTGAGTGACACAGTGACCAGCATTGTCAAAAGGTGGTAACACACACACACACACACACACACACACACACACACACACACACACACACACACACACACACACACACACACACGTGTCGATGTGCAAGAGTATTGACAGGCTGATGGAGAAAAGGGAAATAGTTCTACAAATAGACCAGTAGGACACTGCTGCGGCCCAACAGAAATGGGGAGTCATGTGTGTGTTTGTGTTGGGTCTTGCAGCTCAAGTTTTCTGCAGGAAACAGCTTCACAGACTTTGCTCCATTTATCTGAACACAATATATAACCTCTATTCAGCAAAGATGATGATGTTATTGCAAGATGGGGGTCATTTATCTCAACATCTGGCTGCAGGTTTCACTACTACTAAGTAGTGTCTGTCCGAAGATACATTGTGCTTTCAATCCTCATCTTCTGGTAGCTGGTTGATTTTAGCAGTAGATACACGTGAACCCTGTGATTCAGAGTGAATTGTGTCGCTTACTTTTGGCTTTATTGTTAGTCTCAGGTAAAGTTGTTTCTCAATTCTAACTCTATATCTGTGTCTGCACGTCTTCTAAATCAGATGCTGCGGAAGTTTACAATCAAAATATTATAGCTGATGAATGTTTGCAACTTTTAAAAAAAATCCTCTCTCCACTGGTGAAACCTCAGCGTTGAGCTTCGATTCTGAAGAGACTTTATCAGAGCTGTCAGCTAGAGGAACAATAATTGATTGGATGGTGGTAAACAATGTTCTTGAATAAAATGATGTGAAACTGTTGTTTTTGCTTCCACTTTCAGATGATGCCATAAAAGATGTGATGCTGGAGATAAGAAAAAGAACAAGAGGTGAAAGTATCAACCAATGAATTAGTATAAAGAGAGAATTTAATAGACTTACACATACCTGACTTCATTTTAGCAGAGAAAGATCCAGTCAAGGCAACATCATCATCATCGTCATCATCATCGTCATCGTCATCGTCATCGTCATCTACTCTGTGCTCTGCTATTGTGCAACACATTCGAAGTAGCTTAGTAACCTGAGGTTAGATACACTTTGCAGGACTGAAATTAATCCATTTATTCATGACAGGAACATGACTGCACATTTAGTTTGATATCTGGTCCACACAGAGAACAATTCAGTTGAATAACAAAAAACAAATCAGTATTTCTAAAAAAAAACTACCAATGAAACCTGTAATTTTGAGCACGAGCATCAGTTGATTTTCAGATATATCTTACTATAAATTATTTTAGGCACGCTAACATCAGGCTAAATATTGATGTAATGCTTTTATCCATTCGAATATATTTAAGAAAGAGGAATGCAAAAGAGGAAAGCCTCAATCAGTTTTTACCATCCATTGGTCTTTCTGGACGAAAAAGGACAAACACTGAGAACACTCAATAAATGTACACATCACACTAAACAAGATTAAAAAAAAATAGTAATAGATATATTTTTTGAAAAAAATATTTATGATAATATACAATTAAAAATGATTTGACATGTAGCGAGGGCCCCGGTCCATGGTCGACAGTGGAGGATGTCGTACCTGCTAAAACTAACATGTCCCAGAAGATTTATTTACTCTCATTAAAAAAAAACCTCACGCCCTCATGAATGTTTCTCCTCACCTCCACCGGCGCTTCAAGATAAATCAGGAATTTCTGCTTTAGTTACTGTGAACTCAGACTGTTTGACCTCTCAGACAAGGACACAGAACATTAATTAACAGTACATCCTGTCGGCGTGTCTGGAGATTTAATAATGAATGATGCTGTTTTGCCTCATGCGTAAATAATACTAATAGATGGGAACAATTTAACTATTTTTCGGCATATGGGCAAGGCACCTCACGCTGTAAGACAGCAGTGTAAACTCACATCAGCATAATGGCTGTCAAAGGGCCAGCAGTATGTAACTAAATGTACAGTAACTCAATGTAAAGTAAAATAAATGTAACTACTCTTTAATGTTAAATAACCCTGAATTTATTACGTATTCAAGTTATAAATTACAAAAATTACAGGTACACAGAAACAAAATGTTTGCTTGTTGCTATGTTATAACATAAATCCTTTTATCAGGTTATGAAACCCGCAGAACTCCATCAATTAAGGATCAAACTATCCAAGAGAATAAAGAAAAATAACATGAAGTTAGGACATTAACTTTGTTCACAATGGTTATGCCAAATTTAAAATGGGTTAAAAATTATTGCTTTGTGGGAAATACAGTTTATTTTTCGAAACTCTGACCTCTTCATGCTCTCGCAGGCCACATAAAATGATGTGGCGGGCCACATTTGGCCCCCGGGCCTTGAGTTTGACACGTGCTGTAAGACATCACGTTGTTTCTCACATCTACTCTACTCAGTACAACTCTTTGAGTACAGCTAAATGTGATTTCTCCATTCAAAGATCACCTATTATTGTACATTACCACAATTTGTCCAATGAAGAGGAACCCTGGAGGGCATTTAACCACATTTTTTTCACTAGCCCCAGGTGCTGCCTTCAGTCCATCAATGAAAAGTGTTGTTTAATTAACCTAAAGTGTTCCTTAACTATATAAATGCAGCACTTATTGAACTGAAATAAAATTGCATCGCAACTGAGCGTAGTCCAAGCAGTGGGAACTTAGTTCCTTCCAACATATTTGATAGACAAAAAAAAAAGAAAACTTCTGGAGTCACTGAAAGAGATTCCAAAGGCAGACGGTAGTCACAGATGGTGTCTCTGCTCTGTAATCTGTGGTGAACTGGTGAATTTATATCCTAAATAATTAGCTGCAGGTATCTCTGAAGGAACTTAGTACGCAAGTGGCAACACAGGGAGAAATCTAGATTAAAAATATATATATATATTTAAATGAAATTAAGAACTGAAAGATATTTTCATATATTTTAGTAGTAATTAAAACGGCAATATTCATGTAAATTCACTTTTTCCATCAGCACCTTTTATGGTCGCTGCAGCTTTTCAGAATGCATTGAGATATAAATCGTCTAAGTTAAAACAACTGTCATTCTAACCCAATGAACAAGTGACTGGTGTAAACAGCTGTCGTCTGAAGGGAGCCACTAGTGTGTGCAGAGTGAGTGCTTTGGGAGCATCTATATTCAGTGTCAGTTGCTGTGTGGAGGCTGCACCACTATGACACAATCTGTTCAGCTCTTTACTGTAACAGAAGTTCTCTCATGCAGAACTATGACCATGCAAATAATTACTTCCATAGCAAATTTGATCACATGGTGATTATGCAGTTCCAAGTTGGTGAATTCTGTGCTGTGTCAGCACTTAGTAGTCCAACTGCTGCTAGAGGAAGAGGTGACTCTGATTTGGAACAAAATGCACCTAAAACAACTCATTTTCAGATGATATAAAATGAATGAATGAATGAATAAATACATAAATAAATAAATCCTTTAATAATCCCAGAAGGGGAATTGCATTTTTAATGCTTGCAGCTACACCTGTTTACTGTATTGTAGTGCAACACAAGCTCATGAATATAGAATTATAGAATTCTACTGTTATCATTGTTTACCTCACAGCAGGGAGGCTTTAAGTCTGAATAACACAACATTCATTGTGCTGGAACATAAGCAGCGAGGTGCAATTGGGTTTTTTTCAATGACAACATGAGAGCAAACTAAACTCAGTTGTTTACAGTGACAGTATTAAAACGAAATGTTTTTTCTTGCATATACAACAAAATGGTATTATGCAAATGTGTCTGATTTATTGCAAGTGAATGTAAAATAGTTAAATGTTCTTTTAATTTGGACTCATATGATGAAGTGAAGGCAATGCAAGGAGTATTAGAGCTGATTTATGAGGATTTTATTATGCTGCTAAAAGTAAAATGTCTGGCAAAAATATCTAATAACACAAATTGTGCCATGTCCTTAAGGACTATATAGAATGCTAAGATATAATGTAATGCAACCTAAAGAAATCTAATTTAATCAAATGTAATATAAACTAATTACATCAGTGTTTTCACTCAACCTCACTATTTCAATCCATTTTCGTCCACAAACATGATAAATTGCTTTATTTACATTTTCAGAATCAAGTTAGGATCTAGAATCAGACAGCTACATGGGGAACATTTATCCCTCCTGCTTCATTTATCCCCTCTGTTTTGCTTTGGAACTCTAAACTCTCTGTTTAGAAAATTTCACTTACTGAATGGATACTATAATAATAATAATAATAATAATAATAATAATAATAATAATAATAACAATTATTATTATTATGAACTAGTCCTTTTATGGCATCTCTTCATCACAGACATGATAATACTGTCCTGGTGAGGATGGGGCGAGATCACAGTTGCAAATCTGAAACACACCCAACCTCACATAAACGACCTACTGACCCTGACAAAGCCCTCTGCCATGTAATTGACTGGTCAGCGAACAAGCCAATGAATGAAGGAGGCTTGAGCCCAGCCAGCACTTAGAGGATGAACAAGTCATGTACTGCTGTGTACCGTCAGTTTAAATAATACACGAGTGGCACTCAGCGTCCATTTGGAATTCACTGCAGAGCATGTGTCTTTTAAAAATGTTATTTCATAGAAGACAGAACTCAGACACGGCACAGATCTCCTTCACGGTTGAAACACCCCTGCATGAACTGGGAGACCAATTCAAGGTCTTTATTTACTTGGATTCACATAAATAATAATGGTTGTAGATATTTGCACATCCAGTTTCCTCTTAGCTTTGGCAGTTCACTCACTAATCAACTAGAGCTGGTCGAAGTTTCTTGGTTCGCAGCTGCCTGGCAGACGTGGCGACTCAGAAAGCAAAGAGGAGGAGGAACTGGTTCAGTCCCAGAGAGGTCTGTCAGTTGAGTCTGTCGACGGCTCCCGGGTCTTTAATATTCACAGGAACTCCCTGGAATCTGTTGTAAAAAACCCACAATGAATAATTGATTTGTGTGATGCCAGAGAGCTCTTTCCTTCTGTTAATTAGATTTCCAGGACAAAAGAACAGAGAATCAGGTAATAAAGAATCCAAGAGGGTATTTTATTTAAACAGTAAAGGTGAATATGGCCACAATATTTTATTCTTTTACAGACATGCTGTTCACTGACTCACTGCAGTCGTCCATCACTTGACATGTTCTTAATCCTCTGCTATGAAATTGAAATAACTATTTTATTTTATTTTTTACATAATATCAGATTAACTGAACTTTTAAAACAAATCTGTAAAGTTTGTGTTGGACACTATTATCTTCTTAATGTCTAATAATAGATTTTATTAACTATTTTCTTTTTAATGTTTCATTTCTTGTAGGCGAATTATTGTTTTATTTGCATGTACATTATGTTTATTTCTAGAGTCATGAAAACTATGCATCAACAGGAAATTCAGTCCTCTCTGGAAAGTTGCATCCTGGGATACCCCAGCAAAATATGGAATTTACTTTCACTGTAATTTAAAAATATAATGTTATTTACAGCTCATTCAATAGCACAACCAAGTGGGATGACAACAACAACAACAACAACAACAACAATAACAACAACAACAGGATGCAACCTGGATGTTCCTGGAGGTACCAGCCGTTCTTGGACAGGCCATACTCTGACAGGTGAGGAGCCCCCTCGACGAGGCGGGAGGGAGACGGGCAAGAAGAACCTGTGAAGGGAGGGGCACAGAGAGACCAGCAAAAACACAGCATGTTAGAGGACCATCATGATGGGTCCGTTTCACAAAGCCGGTTTAGTGGAAAACCTGGGTAAGTTAACCCTGAAATCAGGGAAAACCAGGGCTTGCGGTGTCACAAAGGGGGGGGAACTTAACCCAGAGTCAGAGGAGTAAACCTAGCCTGTGTCAGAACGTAAACCTCTTGGTTTGTTACCACAGTAACAGACTCTGAAGCTAGCCTGGTCTGGAGGAGGGGCCGTGTCACAAAGCAGGTGCAGTGGTAACCCAGAGTAAGTTAACCCTGAAATCACGGTTCTCGGTTTCACAAAGGGGGGTAACTTAACCCACAGTTAGAGCAGTAACCCTGGCCTGTTTCACGTAGCGAGGTAAAGTGAACCTCTGGGTTCGTTACCGCAGTAACAGACTCTCTGAACATAACCTAGTCGGGAGCAGGTTTTATTCCACAAACCCAGGGTTTCTTTTGACTCCGACCCTTTCACCGCCGCTCGCGCGGCTTCATTTCCTGGTTCTGTGAGATGGATAGTCTGACCGAAGTAAGGGTTAATAAATAACTCTGTATTTCAGAGGTGTTTTAGAGGCGGACATGTCATGTCTGTTTGACGTGGAGCCCCTTGATGGAGTTTCCGCATTCATTCACAGAGAATTAAATATGTTTGTATCGCGTTCAGATGTCCCGTCATATCCAGACAGTTCTGTTTGATCGGTACCGATCATACTGATCGACACACACACACACACACACACACACACACACACACACACACACACACACACACACACACACACACACACACACACACACACACACACACACACACACATCCATCGTCACATCTGCAGCAGCGCTGCGTGTAGCGCTCCGTTCGGTTTTTTATTAGCAAACGGTACTTTTCCTATAATGCGGGAGATGCTCAGTGCGCCTCGCCTTTAAACTGTGACCCCAGTTCTTCTATTTCCCTGGAGAGAAAACCGTCAGAATCATCAAGGAGGAGTTCCACAGGATTGCAGGTGAATGATGTAGAAATCTGATTAATTTGAAAGTATGTTCTCTTAATGATATTGTGCTGCAGTCCCAGACATTAATTTCTTTCGGATGTCCCAATGTAATTTGCTGCCATAGATGGTACCCACATTCCCATCAAGGCTCCCTCACATAATGAAGGTGATGATGTGAAGAGGATGTCCATTCACAGCAAATATATGCAGGTACAAGTATATTGACTACTGTTTCTACACCTTGAAGACTGCATCATAAATAAACTAACATCTGTCCGGATCATATATGATGCTGCAAACTACATTTTCCACCTTTATTTAAATAGTGCCTAATCACTTCAGCAGACATTTCAAAGAGCGTTAACAGACACCCAACAGAACCCTCCAGAGCAAGCATAGCATACTGATGTGGAGACGGAGTGGTCCTGATCGGTTCCTGACTCACAGGTGTATGATGAGTCTCACCTGAGCAACAGACTAATGCATTAACTAAAGATTAGCACAATAATTCACTTGTCTCCATCGTTTAATCCACTAACATGAATCTACTTTCCATCACAGGAGTCTGATGGTTGTTTTCTGGGGGACAGGGGTTACCCATGTCCAACCGAGGCTACTGACCCCTTACTAACCCAGGTCCCCAATAGAACTTCACATGAGTTCACCGCAGGACGAGAGCCCGGGTGGAGATGACCATAGTTCTGCTGAAAGGCCGTTTCCAGTGTCCATGACACCTCAGGATGATTCCTGAGAGGACCTATGATGCAGTTCTGTTCTTCATAGTAGTATTGCCGCTATCAGAGAAGAACAGAACCCTACCCCACAAACTGAACACCCCGATGATGACCCCGTCCACCTGCCAGCTATCCAGGGTGACAGAGCAGTGACTCCATCTGCCAGAATCATTTCAGAGTGTGTATAACTCACCATCACCACAGCGGGCAATAAAAACATACAATATACATTTCATTTGGTCATCTTTATTACTTATAAATACAAAGTTATTTCTTAGATCATTTTAGTGGTGAACATTCTAATATTCAACATGATTCACTTGTGAACAACACCCACCTCTAACGTTGTATTTGTATGTTCAAATCTGCCCTCCTAATCTGGAGGTCCAAAGAAACCAAAGAAGCGAATTGGATAAACTTCTGTAACAAATAGCTGGAAATACAGGAGGAGGACATCAAAACATACAGTTGCATATGAATGCCACAGAAAGAACCGCTGGTGTTCACTGAGCGTCTATCTGTACATTGGATGTGACGGGACTGTCCAGCTTGCTCTGTTAAAAATAGATGAGAAAGTGTTGATCCTTCAGTGGAGGCTAAATGTCACTCTGAATTGCACCAGAATGTTAAGCAATAGGAACAATCGGTAACAGAAAATATTTGACCACCTTTCTTTTCTTCAATTTCCTGTTTATTTCTTTTTCTTTTTATCAATTATGTATTATTTGACTAAAAGACACAGAGAATTAAACATGGAATGCCTATAGATGAGAGTACATTTATGTGTGTGACAAGAACATTCTGTTGGCGATAAAACAACTGAAAAGCCGAAAGTCCACTTATTATTTACTGTACAGTGTCATTATGTTATAATGAGGAAGAGGAGGATCCCTAACGAGATGATGCAGAAGTGTGACCTGTGTGAACGATGTTTTTAAACTTCGTTCTCAGCTGTTGACATGTGCGCTTCTCCTCCGCTGGATTGCATCTAAGAAAATAATTTAATAAACTATTATTCAAGCCGTTTACCTCCGTAATTGTACCGTGAGTCCCACGGACTACGTTTACACGTACGCATCGACTTGAGCAGCTCTCTCAAGTCATCTCTCTCTTCTGTACAGCTGCAACGCTGTTCCTCTTTTCATAACATGTCCTCTAAGTCTTCATACACGTAGATTATAATCTGCACTTCAACTGCGTGAAGTAACGCGGAGCGCGTCTCGTCCGTCGTCATGGTGACTCGTCGAATCTGGGCTCCATTGATGATGGCTTTTTAAAGTGGCGTCGCACCTGTTAAACTGTGGCTCAACTTACCCTGGGTTACAAAAACTAACCCCGAGAAGCACTTGTAAAACCGAAAACCCTGTGTTTCCAAGATCAAGGTAAAGCAACCCAGAACCACATGTTGTACTCGGGGGTCGTTAGCCCCACTTCGTGACGTGGGGCCGTTCAAAGAGCAGGTTTAGTGGACAACCAGGGTGAGTTAACCCTGAAATCAGGGAAAACCAGGGCTTTCATTTTCACAAAGGGAGGTAAGTTAACCCAGGTTTAGAGCAGTAACCCTGACCTGTTTCATGACGCGAGGTGAACTGAACCTCTGGGTTTGTTACCGCAGTAACAGACTCTCTGAACATAACCTGGTCGGGAGCAGGTTTCATTCCACAAACCCAGGGTTTCCTCTGACTCCGCCCCCTTTCACCGCGGCTCGCGTGGCTTCATTTCCTGGTTCTGTCGGACGAAGAGTCTGACCGAAGTAAGGGTTAATAAATAACTCCGTATTTCAGAGGTGAACATAGCATGTCCGTTTGACGAGGAGCCCCTTGATGGAGTTTCTAATTCACAGAGATTTTTTTTCTTGTATTGCGTTCAGATGTCCTGTCATATCCTGTCGGACAGTTCTCTTTATCAGTTCTCTTTAAAAAGGGATGAGAATCTGTTAATACTTCAGTAGAGGATAAATGTCACTCTGTATTCCACCAGAATGGGAAGAGAACAATCAGTAACATAAAAATATTATCCCACCTTTGTTTTCTTCAATTTCTTGTTAATTTCTTTCTTTTTTTTAATCATTATTAACTCCTGTGTGTATCATGTGACTAAAACAGACAGAAAATAAAACCTGGAATACCTTAAAGCGGTTATAAGCAGTACAATGTCACGGCCACTGTTGTATGAACTAAAGCAGTTTTGGCTATGACTGTATGAAACGAGCTACATGTCAGCTCTTGATTTCAGTTCTTAGATAATGTAGGTGTACGCAATGGTGTGTATATCCTTCTGAACTGTTTTTGTAACGTTCATATGCCGATTGACTGTTTTATTTACACAACAATAAAACGTTTTAATGTATTTCATTATTTAACAGAACCTGATATACAGTAGATGAGAGCGCATTTATGTGCGTGAAAAGAGCGTTATGTTGGGGATAAAACAACTGAACAGTCAAACGTCCACTTAATATTTACTGTACAATATCAAACATAATGAGGATCCCTAATGAGATGATGAAGTCTGACCCATGTGAACGATGTTTTTATCCTTCATTCTCAGCTGCTGACGTGCCCTTCTCCCCCACTGGATCGCACCTAAATAAAATATTTAATAAATTATTATTGAAGCCGTTTACTTCCGTATTTTTACCGTGAGTGCAACGGACTTAGAACTTCCGCATCGACTTGAGCAGCGATTCACTCCCACGACATCTCGCTCTTCTTTGCAGCTGCAAAGCTGTTCTCTTTCTTCTGAAAATGTCCTCAAAGTCTTTCTATTCGTAAATTAAAATCTGTACTCTGACTTCCGTAAAGCGTTGCGGTGCGCGTCTCGTCCGTCGTCATGGTGAATCGATGAATCGGGGCTCCATTGATGATGGCTTTTTTTCAAGTTGTCGTGTCAGTTAAACTGCGGGTCAATTTACTCTGGGTTAGGAAAACTAACCCTGAACCGCGTTTGTGAAACCGAAATCCCTGGTTTTTCCAAGTTCAGGGTAAAGCAACCCAGAACCACAAGTTTACCTCAGGGTAGGTTAACCCTGCCTTCGTGAAATAGACCCAATAACTTCATACATGAAGCTGAATTGACATGGCGTTCAGTGAGTTGCAGGTGGCTTTAAACTGACCATAGACTCACAATGTGAGTGTGAATGCTTTTGTCTTTCAGTGTGTGCCCCTTTGATGAACTGGAAACTCATCCAATGTGGACCCTACCTTCTGCCCATAGTGAGCTAGGCAAATTGGGAAAACAAAATGAATGACTCCTTCAAAATATGTTTAGTATATTGGAATTACAGTACATCTACAGTACAGTATTTTCCTCACTAAAGGGCACACCAAAAAGCCTTTAATTTTGTCAATTTCTTACAATCCAATGTGCCTTACATACGAAAAAAGGGTTAAAATAGACCATTCATTGAAGATGAGTTCTCAGATGCATTTTATAATCCAGTGCGTGTAATATAATCTAGTGCACTTTATAATCCAGCGCGCTTTCAGAAATTTCCCCACTGTGGGACAATTAAAGGTGATCTTATCTTATTTTATCAGATGTAGGAATTTTTTTTTAGAGACCAATCACTGAAGGTGCGTTTATAATCCAGTGCGCCTTATAGTGCGAAAAATACTGTATTTGTAGTATGCAAAAGCACTGCTGACTAAGTACTTGTGTAGACTTCCAATTACACCGACTGCGACTGTCACAAGGGCACATTGTGACAGTGATGCTGGGATTACTGCAGAATGGCTTGGTGTCCAAGACATGCTTGTATAAAACAGGATTCACCTTCAGGAATGATGGCTGGATGAGCTCCCTCCTCCCTCAGTTGAGATGTTAAACCCGAACAACACACAGGAGATGTGCGTTTTTTTGTGTAGCTGTGGGCCACAACCATTTAAACAGCAAAGAGAGGGCAGCCCATCTGTTGGCTAATAAAACCAGGTTAAAAGAAGCAGGATATGCAGAAAGAAGGAGGAAAGGTCATAATATAATCAGCAGCCCTTCATGCTTCACTGCCCCACTGCAGCCTTTATACCTTTGGTTACTAGCAGGCCAGACACACTTGCTGATCTGTTAAAGTGTCTACACACATGGGATAAAATTTATGGTACACAGCAATAGAACAGACGAGAGATTCACAATTCACAATTCTGAAGGACAAAAGACAAAGGTAAGATGAGTTTGGGTTATATTTACTCCACACAGTTAGACGGTCCAGTGTTTTCATCGCAGGCGAGTGTGATGGTTGCTGTGTTTATGACACTAAAAATATCAGGACCGATCTGTGAAGGTAAACCAGGAGAAGATGAAGTCTGGATCTGATAAGCTCAGTACATCTTTCCTTGGAGCTTGAATCTACTCCTGAATGATGCAATGCAGCATGGTAAAAGCAATAATAGTATAGAGTGATAATGATCTCAATGGAAAAACGCTAAATATTAATTAACAAGATGGATTTCTGGTCTAAAAAAATGTTTAACAGTCTTCTGTTTGTGTATGCATGTGAGAACAGCTACTAACATACAGCCTGTTCAGTGTGTTAATACACTATATTCATATATTTCATAATTACTGTATTGTACTGGAATCTATTTCAGTTTACCTGGAGAACTCTGCAGAAAAAAAACTCAATACATGTGAATCAATGGACCAAATGCCCGCTGTAATTATTTTTACCTACTTCTGATAAAAAAAATCATCTGCAGCTATAGTATGGCTTATATATCAAAGTGAAATAAAAACTTTGAAATCTAATGCAGACTTCACCTGACACCACAAAATAATGGAGAGATTGCTGTTAACCTGTGAAGTACTAGAATTCAATGTTGTAGTTGTATTCCAAACATACATGTATAGAATCATTTCAGGTTGAGTTCTGGTTTGAGTTGTGGGTTTCCAAATGGTTTTGGGGGGGGGGGGGTTCCTCTCTCAGCAGCTGTGATCAAGCTGTTTCCAGTTGCCCGAGTGACTAACGTGGATGGTTGTGGTTGTACTGGTCAGGCTCCTGCATACTTTGAAGTACATTAAGGTTTTAGATCTTCGAACTGAATCAAGGAGCAAAAGTTTGGCTCAACTAAAATTGAGGCTGATTGAAAGCCCCACTGCTGCAAACGCATCTGGATGGGTGCGTCTCCTCAGTCAACACACATATGGAGATTTGCACATTTTCAATTTTGCTCACCAGCTGCTCTGTTCCAGTCCAGGTCCCTGGTGTCATTGCCTTATTAATTCTTATTAATGTAATATCATCAAGTGTCCCCAGAACATCTGAGTGCAGCAATTAATAACCACCTCATAATATTCCTTTTGGCAGGGACAGATTCCGAGTTTGGAGATACCCAAAGCAGAGTCATGAAGACTTGAAGGAGGGATGTTGATTTGGTTTAGGTTGTTGGTCGAGGGGATGCGGTGCTTTGAATCATTTTAGCATATTTAGTACCAATTTTCTCAAGGTTGGGCTAAATCCTCCATGTTTTATGTCAGGGAGTGGTCTACATTTGCTTTGGGCTTTGGTGGTCTCTCTACGCTTTCAGACGGTATTTCTCTTCACATCAGGGCTGCAAGGAGAGCCATCCTGAATTGATTGGGAGATAATGAAGGAGGGCAGGTAGGGAGAGATCGATGCAACAGGACACTAGTGAGAGAAACCGACCACAACGGGTTGGTTTTATCACACACATGCAAGGCCAAGCTGTATACGACATTTGGATACTTTTCTGTGATTGTATGTTAAAACTGTAACAAAAATGGACAAATGAGGGTCAAAAAGATGTAGCAGGCTAAAGTCTCTACAGGGTTCCAGTTTGTATGTACTCCCAGTGTCTGCATGGGTTCTCTCTAGATTCTCTGGTACGTATGAGTTGTGCGCATGATTGGTTGTTTGTCTGGCCCTGCAGTGAGATGGTGTCTCATCTGGGGTATACCCCACCTTTTGCCAGTGGCAAGCTGACCCACGACCCGCAAGGCGGATTAGCACCCAAGACTATATTATTGTCTCAACAGACATATAGAAGGATATAGCTAGATAAATGGATGATATAGTGTAGATATCCAGACAGGATGCGGATCAGTAAGGATGTACCGCCTCCTTTGCCAGGTTGAAAGGATTACGTAAATGAAGGTGCAACTTTTCAGAAGGTCCCATTCTCCCTATTTTACAAATCATTGACCTCTTGATGAAAAACATGAACTATCAGAAGACGTATAACCACTTTTGCTTTTCAACACCCAACATAGTTTCTCTCAAATAGTACTCCAAGACTTTTATAAATACTAATAAATTGAAGACACGATCACATACTATTTGTAAAGGTACAGGTAGGGAGAGAGTTGTCAAAGATTTTGATTGATGTTAAAGATTAAAAGGCTAGAGGTCCTGCTAGCATTAGCTTATCCACTCATTTTAAATTCCTTGTGAACAATCGCGTCATATAGTATCATAAAACATGGCCAGAGATGGAGATGCTTAAGTTGTAATGATTAGAGTAATCACTGATTGTACATGTTAATGATGAATCTTCTTTACATCTTCTGTGCTTGAACAAATATTGGTTCAATCAATGCCCCCAGTATGAAATACTATTAGGAAACACTCCTTAAATTGTTATGCAGACGGAACAAACTTACACTTATCAATGACACAAGGTAAAATTAATCACAAAAATCAAATTTCAAGCATCTTTTCTGCTACTTATTTCTGTCAAGTGTGATACTGGTGGTGGAGCCTAAAATAATTTCAGAAACATCCCCTTAGTGATCCAGTATGAACACCATGAATGAGATTATCTTGTCCTTGAGCTCGACCATGAAGAATCCGGGTTATGTTTGATCAGAATATTTCACTGGACTCCCATATAAAACAAATCCTCCTACTACTTGTATAATATCTTTAAAAAAAAAGAAAGAAAAAGGTTACGTCCTGCTCCAAAAAAAAGTATTGGGAGCTACAGCTTTCAGTTACCGGGCTTCTCTCTTGTGGAACCATCCCCCCACTTTCAGTCTGTGAGGCAGACATTCTCTTTAGCTTTAACAATCGCCTCACAATAGATTTAAAAAAACAAAAAACCCCAAAACACTTATAATTAAGACTAGCCCTTAATGATGCTCTAGTCAAAGAACACTGGGATACTTCCTGGGATTCACTGATTTCTTTCTTTGTCTGCACATTTGCTCATTTAACTAATTTACCAGCTACCTGTTTTTTCTTAAACCACAGGTTACCATGGACAAATCTACTGTTGGGATCAAGGTTGATAACTACCTTCAAGTGCTTGCACGTGGGGGATTATTAGATCACTATAGAATCAAGAGCTGGTCTTGGTTTTCATATAATCAGTGTTGTGATTTGGTTAAAATGAATTGAAATTGAACACCAGTTTGTGGTAGACATATAGAATAGTACTCCTTTACAAGACATGAAGAATTTATTTCTACCCAACTATTTCTACCCAGTTTGATGGCAGATACACATTAGTAGCATCTTTTAACTGCTTTGGTACTAATGTTAACTGTATGGCTACGTACGTTTGTTTAAAGGATGTATTTATTGGTTCATAAAGAAAATCTGTAATTGCCCATGGTCCAAGATTCTGTTTTCCAGCTGTCCTTGGTTCGTGTGAGAAGCTGTACTGTCTGCCAGGAAGGCTCCTAAGAACATAAAGTTTACAACAGTTAGAAAATATTTAAGTCAACAAATGGAACCATCAGGGAACTCCATGATCTCCATAAGAATGACATTACTTTGCCTGAAAACAAAACATACTAAAGAAAGAAGTTGGGTGTGCGGTGTGCGATTCATCAATGTTTTGTTTGACATTTGATCAACAAAATATGGTTCTGAAAGAAATTTAGTTGAAACAAAAGATCTTTCAAAACGGGACACAATCTGGCTTCCAGCTTGTCACACAGGTTGTAGTTTTAAAGCTAAACAGAGCATTAAAATATAGTTCTACAAACAATTTCAGAAGAAGGCTGCTTATAAAGTCTTGTTTCTGATGATTATTACCATTTGTTCAGTTTCCTTTATTACATGTAATACAACTTTTGTTTTGGTACGAGTTATAAGAAATCTACTTGTAGTTAATGACTTGGATTAACTTTAGAACCCTATCATTAAAAAAATTGTTTGCAATGTGGAAAGTCCTGATCCTCATCCATGTCCACATTATTTGATATATTGTACATTGTTCCTTACAATTTTAAATTGACATGAATTAATTTTTTCTTCCTGAATTTGAGTTTACTTTATTAAAGTAAATGAGTTGCAGGGGCTTGGCTAACTTGTTATGTGGACAGGAACACCGGAGTTCCTTCTCTCTGATGACCTGCTAATGTGATGTAAAAGATTAAGACCACATTTAACCAAAACCTTCCTCGGTGAGTGGCTGATGAGCCTCATCTGTATTCACACAAAGGAAAAAAACAGTCTTTTAGTGAGTGTTACTGAAATCTCTGAGGAATACTGTCTTCGTCATGTCAGTGTTATTGAGCATAGCTCTGAGGAGGAATATTGACATATCAACACATTTAATATGGAACGGTACAAAACAGGTACAAGTACAATAAGTCAGATCCTCATATAGTGAAGCATTTTCCAAAGTGAACTTTCCAGACACATTTATTGGGCTGATAACATTACTCAAACACAGTGTATGACCATTGTAAACAATAAAACAGAAAAAAGGCATCAGCTCAAGCTGAGAACTGCTCCAGACTTCAAAGTGTGCCAAGCTTTTTAAAATTCTCAACTTTTTTTCGTCTTTTTTTTTTTAAACAATCTTACTATATCTTTTGATTTTAATTCATTACTTTTTCTTTAAATATTAACTCTTTTTGCAGTATTGATCATTTATAATATGTACAAACAAGGCCAAGACACTGGTTGCTCTGAGGCTTAAACTAAGCCTGTAAATTTTGCTCGTCTCCAAAGACACAACTCGACTTGGGAAATGACAAAATAAGTTTGAGCTCCCACGCTGCAGATGCGGCTGATTGCATGCCTTGTTGGTGACTGTAATGAAACGTCCATGTGAGCGTTCTTGAACACTTTATCAAAGCGACTGGGGCAGTGACTTAATCCTTGGATTTTCCCATTGATAACAATAATTTTATGTACAAAGGCTTTAAAGTCCCAACGTTGTCCTACTGGTTGGGAGGCTATCAAATAAATACTTCCACATTATTTATTTTCATTTGTTTCCAAGTGTTCCTTTTTGGTGTTCTCCAAAAAAAGTATCAAAATGTCTGTAGAGCTATAATTGTACAGTAGGGAGGGGGGCACGTTAGCATGTGTTAGATCATGGGTTCAAACTGTTCTCAATGTATGAAAAGAATCTTTTTGCTCATAACGCAAAGTTCTTGGTGTTGATAGTCTTTGTACAATGCCATGGAATAATCCTAGATGAGATGCAGTCATAATCCTGGGTTCACATCTCTCCCTCCATCAAACCTCCCCCCTCGTCTCGTTCTTCATTTCTGACACTCATCACCACACTCATCCGAAGGGGGGCTACTTTAGTAACCACTCGTTCACTGGAAGAGAGAGGAGAAGGACAGGGGTGAGAATACTGATTTATATATGCAGTACCTTCCACAACTCAGCCATTCACTGGTATTATTCGCCCCCTGCCCCCCCCACCCACCCCCCACCTCGACACCAATATTTCATCTTTAGCGATAAAATGCAATTGAATAGGAATGGCACTCGAGTGAATGTGCCTGAGCGTGTGGTGGGAGATGGGAGGGGGAGCCCAGGATTATATTTTGAGTGGCAGCCTTGATAGAAAATTCTATCCAAATCTAGAATGTGCCACGATTATAGATAAACGTAATTTGATTTTAAAAATGGGGCTCAATGTTATGCAAAAGGATAATTTATATATATATATATATATATATATATATAAATTATCCTTTTGCATAACATTGAGCCCCATTTTTAAAATCATCGGCAGTGGCTCAGCGGTAGAGCAGATGTCTTGAAGACGGATCTTCCGGCCATCGGTGGATCGATTCCCGCTCCCGCCACGACATCCCTTGGAGTGTGAGCTGACAGTGGGAGGCGTCAGCTCACCTCCCAGCCACCGCCGAGGCGCCCTTGAGCAAGGTGCCATCCCCACCACAAGCTGCTTACTGGGGCGCGACCTCCGAGCGCGACCTGTCACTCTTCCTCCCTGGACTAACTGCATGATGACAGGCCCCTAGTGTGCTGTGTGTTTCAGGGGCCTTGTTCACAACACTGTGTGTGATGTGCTGTATACTAACACAAATGCATGTACTAAAAAGAGTGTAAAGTGAATTTCCCCTCTGGGGATCAATAAAGTCTGGATTATTATTATTATATATAAACCAAACACACATTCATTTGCTCCCAAATCTGGCCTTCAATTACCCTGATGAGGAATTCGTCTGAAAATCTGTTAAACAAATAATGAAAGTATTTCCCTTCTCTAACTTTATCTCAAAGGTGAACAATAAACCTTTTGGTGTCAATATATTTCCCTTCTTTTTCTCTTCAGCACATTGATCAGTTCTTTATATTTTACCAATCGACAATCCTGGGTTAACAATCAAATTTAACAATTGGTTTATCAATGTATCAGTTATTCCTTATGTGCTCCTTGGTGTATTTAACCTCTTTTTTCAAGTAAAAATATTGATCTTGTCTTATAGTTGCAGGTTTTCATCATATTTATCCATATTTATAAAGTTTCAAACCTGGATCCAATAATGGGACTAAAATACCCAGTGTAAAAGAAAAAGCTCCCCTTTAACCCTTCAGACACTTTTGTTACCCTTGAATCTTGAATGGGACATCAGTCCAAGTTTTGAATTATTTATTTATGTATAAATGTATTTATTAATTTATTTATTGCAATTACCAATTCTTTTGACATGATTTTCCACTATATTGTTACTGGCTCCAATATGTACTGTTTCATTGAGGCACATTAAGACTGACCTAGTTTAAGACAAAATGCAAATCCGGAAAGTATGACCCACCCAGGTTGTCTTCACATAATTTATAATTCCTACATTAATTATAAAGGGAAAAGGTGATAAGATGACATCTGTGGGTACTATTGAACCATTTGTACCTCGGTATTGGAGCTTCTGAGCCCTGTTGTTAGGGCAATCTTTGCCCTGCATGCTGAAGTTGATGTTGGTGCGGATGCAGCGGTTGTTCAGTGGCTGGACCGGTCGAACATTATCACTCATGCTCAGGAAGATCTGAGATGGCTGGTTCTGGCTCAGCAGGCGCAAGGAATGCATCTTAGAAGTCCGAAAGAAAAGAAGCCATTGAGAAAAAGTTGGCCACAATACCACGGAAAAACCAGACCGGCATTTTAGGCCACACACGCCAAGAAAATATTTTGTGGTTAATTCTACAGCATTGGGCTGACATTTTTTTACAGGCAGAACAATATTCATCAGTTGAGATGACATTCCCAGAGTGAATTGAGTATTAGCCCTGGAGTTTCAGCTGTGGCTCACCTGCATGCGTGTGAGGTACACTGGCTTGTTCATAAGAATCCATGTGGCTGTCTCAAAGCAGGGAGGGATGGTCATAGATCCGTCATATGTGATAAAACTACTCGTTTCTGGGTAAATCTCTTCTATATTCAGGCCAGTCAGTAGATATGCATCATCTGTACGAGGAGAAGCAGAAAAGAAAAACACAAGTGAACATTTAATCATTTAGTCTGTTAACCATCAACAGAAGCAAATTTTAATATTCACCTTAAAAATTACCATTCCTGTGTTTTTTTCCTGATGCCCGATAACAATTGAGACATCCTTTATTGTAATATCATAAAATGCAGTAATTCATTTATTTGGACTTTGCGTGGAGTCATTTGGTACAGATGTTTCAGTAGCGCTAATGCGTTAAAAATAAAACAAATATTGCACAAAATTAATCAATAAATCAAATTCAATTCAAGTGACTAAAGTTCAAGTATCATTCTGGGTCTCAAACCTTGAATGTTTTATCAAAATATATTGTGCATTGATATTACATGGCTGTTGACTGCCATTTAATATCAATGGGTATTTTCATATGCATTTTATTTAGGGGCAATGACATTTACTCATAACAGTAAAGTTTTCAACCAATCGTGGCTCTCCTGCCTGCAAAGCTCAATGCAGCAGCATGAGTTTAATATTCTGGTGAAACGTCTCTGATCTCAGAGACATCCTTTGTACTGACGCATTGTTTTTCACATTGCCATTTGATGTATTGTTAATATATGTATAAAATATTAAGTATGGCTGGACATTGATTGAACACTTCTACTGTGAAATATCCCTCTTTTATTCTGCTGTGCTTTTTTTTTTTGTGACTGAATGAATAAATGAATTCCTCCGTGATTGATATTCTTTTAAAGGCCGTTCGTTACTAAGGATAAGCATCAGTATGCAACGGATAAAGCTATGAGAAAGACTGGATCCCAACTAATTTTCTTGTTTGAATAATGCAGACTTGATTTTCATGATGTATGAAGCAAATCAGCGATGGGCTATTCACATTTACTCCTATCAAGTCATGATAATGGGGGGGGGGGTTACGTTAGGAGGGCATCCTGCCTGAAACCTTTCCCTGTTCAATTATTAGATTAGGAAAACTTCTTTACAACTTCTAACAGTGAAAAGAAAAAGGTTATGATGTAACAGGTACTAAATATAATTTGGTCATCATGTGGGCAGAAAATCATTTTATGACATCACTGAGAAAAAACATTAATCTTGGATTTTAATCTATAAAGTAGATTTTTTTTCATTTTTACAGAAATTTGTCAGAAAAATGTGTATTTTATTTTTTTTTGCTAGACTCTTCATCATGGTGACATGATTGCTGAATGTATCCTCATTTTAGTGTGCAAGTTGTAAACTCCTGCCATCAGGCCCAAAGCCCCCTATCACACCACTTTTCTCTCATTTGTTCTTTCACATATCATTTAGCATTCTGAGAATGACAGGCTCTTGGTAATAAAAAAAGAAAGAAAAGAATTTAAAATCGAACCTTTCTCCACTATCGACATTAATTAGACAGACTGCCGCTTTCTCCTTCATCCTCTTCACACTCCAGTAACACAGTCTCAATAACATGTCATCTGTTGGGCCTTCATTGCTAAATGGGATGCCTGTGGTTGTGATGAAGTCGCGGTGGCTGACCACTGTAGTTTCAATGTGAATGTATTGCTGTGCTTTGCAACTGTTTATACTAATACTAATACTGTACCTTGTGAATAAAAACATTTACTAAAAAAATATAAAGTTTGATTTGATAAAATCCTCATCGTTAAACACTGTGTGGCTGAAATAAAAACCCTCTTTTTAAGGTATTCTTATTTTTTCCACGTATATGTACGTATATGTGCAGCCTGCAGCATTACTGCATATGACAGATACACATTTATGGATTTATAAGCATGAGGGGACAGTGTGTGACTGAGTGTGTGTGAGAGATAGCCTACATGAGAGTGTGTTTTGACAGCTGTCAGAGTCCATGGTCCTCTCCAGCTTTTCCAGCCGAACCCAGAGGACACCCTCCCACTCCATCTGCTCCTAGCCTGCAGCTTCTTGCTCCACCTGGTGCCTTAGAGACTCCTCCGATCCACAAGGGGTCAGTAAATTTATCCAGTAACTCACTACCCCCACATTTATCCAATTATTTGCCTTTTTTTTTCAAGATAGCTTCAGGCAATCAACTTGCCGATGCCGCCTTTTCAGTATGGCAGCTCGGCCATAAGAAACCTCTGGAGGGTAGCTGTCAACCGCTACCTCCTTCAGCTATCAAGAATTCCCATGCAGGCAGCTCAACAGCCTTTCCTAAAGCATTCCTTCAATTATCATTATGAAAAATTATTGATGCTTTAAAATGTGAAAAAAGAAAACAATCTAACAATTGACTGACCTTGCCTTTTAACAACAGTGAGCCAAAAAACAAACCCTGAATGGCTGGTTTGTCAACCATAGCTACATGTTTGAGGCTTTGTGCCTCGACTGTAGTAAGAAAAATAGATAAAGATAGATGCAAAGATACATTTAATACTTTGCACACTTGTTACAAACATCATGCATATTCACACACAGGCTTCTGACAGCATTCATGGGGAATATTAGCCCATTCTTCAAAAGCAAAGCCCTCCAGATCTAGAATATTCCTGGGATGCTGCACATTGTATTAATATCTGATCATGACTATCTCTCATACAGACATGCTTTGCAAGACAGTGAATCATTTAGAAGCTGCAGTCATTACTTAAAATTTAAAATTTCTCTTGAGTTTGAAATTATTTGGTCATAAACAGCCTATAAATAGAACCTAATGTCTAATCCTAATATGCAGAAGAAGCAGAATACTTTTGCATCCGACTTATGCTTCGGGCTAACATAAGAACAAGGTGATTTTTCTTCATGAAACATCAGCTGTTTTGGATGCTAATAGTTACCTTGGACAATTAACATAAGCATCCCTGTGCATAAGCTCACACGTGTGTATTTATCAGGTTAAAATGAGTCAACTGTGGCAGAAAGTTTCCAAATGAGTGATTAAGTTAACATTAACTTGATGAGCTAGCTAACTAAAGCCAATCAGATCATCTGGAGATGGTCACCCTCTGTCTTTAACACAAAGATTCATGACTCTAGAGTTGGCTGTTACCACCGTCACTGCATAGGCGCCATATGGAAATGGTCTCACTGCACACTGTTCTGTCTCACAAAACAATGATTAAAAGAACAATCTCATGTTTCAAATGATAAAAGACACTTACTTTTATATGTTATTCTTGTGATGGTGTCTCTGTTCAGCATTCGATTCAAGAACAGGTTCGATGACTCAGCAATCTGGATTAATGGGGGAAACAGGAAGCAGGGAAAGAGTGAATTCCATCGTTCTAAAACACAAGCGACTCATGTGACGAATCAAGATCCTACATAAAATTACAGCAGTCAGGCACGTCAGAATGTAAAACAGTTTTCAATCTGTCACCTTTAGTGTGGTATCAAACATTACTGATTAAAATTACAAAGTCAAACATTTGTTCTCTGGTATGTTGATGCTTGACCTAGAAGAGAAAGGTTTTCATTGATTTCAGAAAACTACTTCAAATTGTCATGTCTCCGGACAATTAAGCGTTCCTTTTCTTTGTTTTCATTTCCTAACATGTCTTATCATTTCAGATCCTGTCTCATCTACAATTACTTCATTCCCTACACCTGCAGCCTCTCCACACACCTGCAGCCTCTCCCCGATCTGTCTCCACACTTCATAAGCCAGCCCCATACTAATAGCAAACCACCTTATATCCGTATTACCTTTTCCCACACTTAAGACTTTAAAGCACTTGTGTTTCACAGTGTCACAGACTCCAAAGGAACCAGGCGCGAGAGTCAAAGTGTCACAAAATCAAAACTCTTTAATCAGTCCATTTTCAAAATCAGGAAAGGACAGAGATTACAGCACCAGGGGGTATCCAAAAGCTGCTGAGTCGATCCACTGGACGTTAAAGTTCTTGAAGACGTTTCGTCTCTCATCCAAGAGACTTCTTCAGTCACTTCTTCAGAAGTCTCTTGGATGAGAGACGAAACGTCTTCAAGAACTTTCCTAACGTCCAGTGGATCGACTCAACAGATTTTGGATAACCATGACCTGGATGACTGAGAACCTACACAGACAGCACCAGGGGGGATATCCAAACGCGTGGTCAATTCCAGATGGGGGGTCAAAACCAGATGATCAGAAACGGGGCGATACAAAAGGAGGCAGGCAAAACCAATAGACAGGCCAAAGGTCATACACAGGGCATTGAAGACAAAAATCATGGTCAAACAGGCAAAGGGAAAAATCCAGAACAAGAACAGACTAGGCAAGGCAAACTCATGGTTGCACAAAAGTGGTCAAGGAGTAACAGTAGCGATTGGCATACAAGGCTCTCTGCTCAAACGAATACTGAATTACACAGTGACATGGCCAAACTGAGAAGGCTGACCAGGGTGCTAAATTAGGTTCACGGGAAAGTCATTAACAACACATTGCATGGGAGTGAATACTGGGAGATACTAAACACACATTTGTCTGAACACTAAACGAGACAATCAGGGAAAACAAGACCAGGAGGAACGAATCCAGAAGACGGCAGTAACAGAATACTAGAGATATACATAGAATGAAAACAAATAAAAGACTATAGCAAGACAGGAACAGATCATCACATGGAACTGACGGAATGCAGCACACTTACGCATGCTGTCAGCCAATAGCATGTGCGTACGGTATCACATGACTAGCTACTAAAAATCTGCGATGTAGTGAAGCCATGCATCTTGAAGCATGAACAACCGAGGGATTACTATGTATGTATATGTATTTTAAAAAACCCCACACTTTCCATATTGTGCTTCAAGTAAATAGCTGTTGTAGATGCGTGGCTATCCTAGTTTAATATCTCCCCCAAATAAATGTACCTGTACATTTCTCTTTAAATTATGCTTCAACAAACAGCATACTTCATGTAAATTTAGCTGTCTACACCACAGGCCTTGAAATCCAATTCTGATTAATTTTATACACCGTATATCCCATTTATCTGACCACCTGGTGTATGACTTGCACTGACAGGGACATATATATAAATACTGTATTTACATGCCATGCAAAACAGTAATTCCTTGAATCAGCCATCTGGTTCACCAATGTACACATAGTGTATAAGTGGTTGTACATCTTACAGTTTTCTCAACAGTGATGGTGGAAAGAGACACAGATAAGTATAAAGATAATATTTCTTCCTGACAGATGTGCAGGGTATTAGGCAGCACACAGCTGCATCCGGTGTGGATTATCTCAAGGACAATGTCAGTAGTGCTGGACAGAAGTTTCGGGGTTCAATATCTTTGAAAATCCTTGGATACAAGACAAAATAAAGTGCAGAAATATGTGTCAAACCTTGGCACCATGATAATTGGATGAACACAGAGACTTAAGTGAAAAGCTGCCCCACTTTAAGCTGTAGAGCTACTTTTAATTCCTGACTCCACTGCTACTCTGCTTGACTGACTCCATTCTTCAGTCTGAGAAGTTTGAAGCTCTCAGCTTGAGAAGTGTTAGATAATCACCAAAGGAAGCAACTCACACTTCTTGTAGACTCTCTACAAGAAGTTATTTACTTTCTCTCCTATCTATCTATCTATCTATCTATCTATCTATCTATCTATCTATCTATCTATCTATCTATCTATCTATCTATCTATCTATCTATCTATCTATCTATCTATCTATCTATCTATCTATCTATCTCATCACTCATGCCAGCCCAACTTCAAAAATGTATTTGTCAAGATGTCTTTAGAAAAATTGATTAGGGAAATGTGTGATTTTCCTCCACCTCCCCTTGCTGGAATCTAAACAGCATAGTCTTTGACCTGTTCCTTGTGCTCCTCTGACAGGCATTATCAGACAGCCATGTCACTTGCTGGTTTTCCTACTTTTTTTCTTCTCTCATTTTAATCATTCTCCTGAAAACACAAGGGAATCTATCTCTACTATGACAGGGATGTCTGCATAGGAAGTAAGGAAAAAGGTACCCTTAGCACCAAATGACTGAATGTCAATCGGACACAAACTAACTATGGGACTCTTCTTGAAGATTGAAACACTTGTTCCTGTGACATGTGACATCAATCACCAATTACATTCTTGGAAATTGCTTTGCAGTCAGTATAAAGCTTTTCTCAATATATCAAAGTGTTTCCAGCAAGGTGCAGTCTCTCTGTCCTTAATATCTGGGATGGGGTGTCTTCCTCCCTGGTATGAGTTATAGTGATGGATTGGAAATCTCAAAAGGTCTAGGAAAGCACAAGTCACTGAAAAGGGGGGAAATCGAATTTCTGCCTTGAGAAAGATGCGTCTAATTACCACCTGTCTCCTCAGTGCTGCTACAAAGAAATTTGAGTCAATGAAACACATTTAAGACAGTGGGAATGAAGAGATGCTGGTAGCTGGAATGAAGTTGAAAGGGCGAAAACAGTGGACAGAGACTACTTCTCTCAGACTAATGTAGACCAAAAAGTTTGGAGTGTGAACTGGCAGTGGAGAGGTGCCAATTCACCTCCTGAACACTGCTGAGGTGCCCTTTAGCAAGTCACCATCCCTTTGCAAGTTGCTCATTTTGTGCAATAAGACATTGCTGCCTGCCACTCTGCCTCTCATTATTTAGTTGCATGCTTACGGGGCTCACGGCCTGTACATATATATATATATATATATATATATATATATATATATATATATATATATATATATATATATATATATATATATATATATATATATATATATATATATATATATATATATAAAAGTGTCCCTCTCACCCTTGTGGGGTGGTATCTGTGTGTCATCCTCAAGCTCGGGTCCTCTACCAGAGGCCTGGGAGTCTGAGGGTTCTGCGCAGTATCTTAGCTGTTCCTAGGACTGCGCTCTTCTGGACTGAGGCTTCAGATGTTGTTCCAGGAATCTGCTGGAGCCACTCTTCCAGTTTGGGGGTCACTGCCCCAAGTGCTCCTACAACCACGGGGACCACATTAACCTTAACCTTCCACATCTGTTCCAGCTGTTCTTTCAACCCTTGATATTTCTCAATCTTTTCGTGTTCCTTCTTCCTGATGTTGGCATCAGCTGGAATCGCCACATCTATCACCACTGCTCTCTTCTGCTCTTTGTCCATCACCACAATGTCCGGTTTGTTAGCCAGTAGCTGTTTGTCGGTCTGGAAGCTGAAGTCCCACAGGATCTTAGCCTTGCCGTTCTCAACCACCTTCGGTGGTATGTCCCATTGGGATTTGGGTACTTCTAGTCCATACCGGGTACAGATGTTCCTGTACACTATCACAGCTACTTGGTTGTGCCTTTCCATGTATGCTGAGCTGGCGAGCATCTTACACCCTGCTACCACATGCTGGACTGACTCTGGGGCTTCTTTACATAGCCTGCACCTTGGGTCAGATCTACTGTGGTAGATATTGGCCTCTATTGCCCTTGTACTTAGGGCCTGTTCTTGTGCTGCCATGATCAGTGCCTCTGTGCTGTCTGTCAGTCCAGCTTTATTCAGCCATTGGTAGGTCTTCTTGATATCAGCCACTTCCTCTATCTGACGGTGGTACATGCCGTGTAGGGGCTTGTCCCTCCATGTTGTCTCCTCCTCCTCCTCCTCCTCAGGTTTCTGCTGTCTAAGGCATTCACTGAGCAGTTCATCTGTTGGGGCCATCTTCCTGATGTACTCTTGGATTTTTGATGTCTCATCCTGGACAGTGGCCCTGATGCTCACTAGTCCTCGGCCTCCCTCTTTCCGCTTAGTGTACAGCCTCAGGATGTTGGACTTGGGGTGAAACCCTCCATGCATGGTGAGGAGCTTTCTAGTCTTGATATCTGTGGCTTCTATCTCCTCCTTTGGCCAGCTTATGATCCCAGCGGGGTATCTGATGACCGGCAGTGCATACATGTTGATGGCTCGGACCTTGTTCTTGCCATTCAGCTGACTTCTCAGGACTTGCCTTACTCTCTGGAGGTATTTGGCTGTGGATGACTTCCTTGCGGCCTCCTCATGGTTGCCATTAGCCTGTGGGATTCCAAGGTATTTGTAGCTGTCCTTGATGTCTTCTATCCTGCCCCCTGGTAGGTTGACCCCTTCAGTTCTGATCATCTTGCCCATATATATATATATATATATATAACCTACCAGGGGGCAGGATAGAAGACATCAAGGACAGCTACAAATACCTTAGAATCCCACAGGCTAATGGCAACCATGAGGAGGCCGCAAGGAAGTCATCCACAGCCAAATACCTCCAGAGAGTAAGGCAAGTCCTGAGAAGTCAGCTGAATGGCAAGAACAAGGTCCGAGCCATCAACATGTATGCACTGCCGGTCATCAGATACCCCGCTGGGATCATAAGCTGGCCAAAGGAGGAGATAGAAGCCACAGATATCAAGACTAGAAAGCTCCTCACCATGCATGGAGGGTTTCACCCCAAGTCCAACATCCTGAGGCTGTACACTAAGCGGAAAGAGGGAGGCCGAGGACTAGTGAGCATCAGGGCCACTGTCCAGGATGAGACATCAAAAATCCAAGAGTACATCAGGAAGATGGCCCCAACAGATGAACTGCTCAGTGAATGCCTTAGACAGCAGAAACCTGAGGAGGAGGAGGAGGAGGAGGAGGAGGAGACAACATGGAGGGACAAGCCCCTACACGGCATGTACCACCGTCAGATAGAGGAAGTGGCTGATATCAAGAAGACCTACCAATGGCTGAATAAAGCTGGACTGACAGACAGCACAGAGGCACTGATCATGGCAGCACAAGAACAGGCCCTAAGTACAAGGGCAATAGAGGCCAATATCTACCACAGTAGATCTGACCCAAGGTGCAGGCTATGTAAAGAAGCCCCAGAGTCAGTCCAGCATGTGGTAGCAGGGTGTAAGATGCTCGCCAGCTCAGCATACATGGAAAGGCACAACCAAGTAGCTGTGATAGTGTACAGGAACATCTGTACCCGGTATGGACTAGAAGTACCCAAATCCCAATGGGACATACCACCGAAGGTGGTTGAGAACGGCAAGGCTAAGATCCTGTGGGACTTCAGCTTCCAGACCGACAAACAGCTACTGGCTAACAAACCGGACATTGTGGTGATGGACAAAGAGCAGAAGAGAGCAGTGGTGATAGATGTGGCGATTCCAGCTGATGCCAACATCAGGAAGAAGGAACACGAAAAGATTGAGAAATATCAAGGGTTGAAAGAACAGCTGGAACAGATGTGGAAGGTTAAGGTTAATGTTGTCCCCGTGGTAGTAGGAGCACTTGGGGCAGTGACCCCCAAACTGGAAGAGTGGCTCCAGCAGATTCCTGGAACAACATCTGAAGCCTCAGTCCAGAAGAGCGCAGTCCTAGGAACAGCTAAGATACTGCGCAGAACCCTCAGACTCCCAGGCCTCTGGTAGAGGACCCGAGCTTGAGGATGACACACAGATACCACCCCACAAGGGTGAGAGGGACATTTTTTATATATATATATATATATATATATATATATATATATATATATATATATATATATATATATTATATATATATATATATATATATATATTATGTGAAAAACAGTCTATAAGTGGAAAAATAACTTCTCCAAGATGATTATTTAAGGATGTTTCTGCTTTTTCTTCTTCTTCAATGGTCTTTCTGTGCTCCTCCCTTCAAAGATTCCCCATGCCTGTCTTCCTCCCACCTCATCACTACATCTATGGTCTCATCAAGGCATGGCATTACAAGATGGCTCTCTCTACCTCCTGAATGGTAGGTCCCTCCACACTCCCCAGTGTAGTTTTGTTTAGTATGATTTTTTTCTTTCACTTGCCTCTTCTTGGTTGTGCTCTTGAACAAGCTGGGCATTACAAACAGAGGCTCATCCAATTTGGAACTTGTATGTCAATGTTTGGCACTTGCTTGGCAGTAAAATTGGGAGGCTCAAAGTGGCCTGTTTTTATGCATGTCATATTAACCAGGGAGTCAAATGATGTGGTTGGTCTCTTTGTTGACCTACATTCATGTAGTGGTGGCTTTAAGTTGCCTTGTGTGTGGCTGTGAGGAGGTTGCCACTGTAGTAATTGAATCCCTCATGTAGGCTGTAGGGACAATCCCTCACAAGGAGGGGTTGCTCTGTTCACCCCAAAATATTGGTTGGGACATCTTGGGAATATTGTGTTTCAGAATACAACAATTTCTTTCATTCATTGATTCATTCATTCATTCGTATCTGCTTCTTCCACTTTTGCAGGTCACAGGGGTTCAATAGAGAACCTGCTGAACAATGTCGGGGAAGAATGCAGGCAAGTCTGGAAGGACCTGATAGAAAACACCAACATGACCAACAACAGCATGAGGGCAAGGGGCCACAATCCACCGCCTTGGTGCAGACCATACCAGACTACCCACACTCACAAAAGTTACAGCAAACTCAGTTGCAGCGCAGCTGGTGTTAAATGGGAGCAGCCAAACCCGCCACAGACCCACAGGAGAGCATTGCCGGACAGCGATGCCAGACCACCCTCAACCAACAAGTGCCCTCTTGAAGTACTTCAACCTAGAAGAATTTCAAGCAGCTCTGCGTTCACTGAAACCTGGGGAAGCAATAGGTACTGATTATGTACTGGTGGAAATGTTACAGCACCTAGGGCCAAAAAGCAAAAATCTGGTTCCTAGAAATTGCCATTAGGGCTTGGCAAAGAAAACCATCCAACCTGTATGGAGAAAAGTCAAGACTGTTGCTATCCCCAAACCTGGAAAAGACCCATCATCACCAAAAAGTTAAAGACAGATTTCATTTCTTTGGATAACCTACAAGCTGTGTGTGAGGCTATTACTCCAATGCTTAACACCACTCATAGACCCCAAGCTCACAAATGATCAAGCTGGTTTCCGCCCTGGCCACTCCTGTTCTGGACAGCTACTGAACCTAACCCAACACATAGAGGATGGTTTCGAACGCAAGCTCATCACCGGAGCAGCTTTCATAGATCTAACCGCTGCCTATGGCACTGTCCAGCACCGTGTCATGATCAGAAAACTTCTGGACCTGACTGGCAACTCGACCTTTGTGAATCCATAAAAAGCCTCCTCCTGCTTCTTTGTTCAATTAAACAACAAGAAGAACAAGTGGAAAGTCCAAAAGAACAGACTACCACGGGGCAGGTCCCTCTCCTCTTCAGCAGCTACACTAATGACCAACCACTCCCCCCACAATGCTGCCGCTTCATCTATGCTGATGACCTCTGCATCACCACTCAACAAGAAAACTTCAATTACATCGAAACAACCTTGGACAGTGCCCTGTGGAGCAGTACATACAATGCCCCATCTACTGGAATGCCACAATGCCCTCCAGGGCACCCCCCAGGACCTGGCTGAGCCGACCCCATCAGAATATAACAATTTCATTCATTCATTCATTCATTCACTCACTCATTAGTATCTGCTTCTTCCTCTTTTGCGGGTCACAGGGGTTGCTGGAGCCTGTCCCAGTAGCAAAGGTGCACACACTCACAGACAATTTGGAACAGAGAAATTCACCTGCAGTGAATGTTTTTGGAGATGGGAGGAAGCCGAAGAACCCGGAGAGAACCCATGCTGACACAAGGAGAACATAAAAACCACGGAGAGAACAGGACTCAAACCCAGAACCGTCTTGCTGTTAGGCTATGACGCTACCTACCGTGCCCCGGACAATTTTAAGGTGCAGCAAAACGTGTTTGTTTGCCAGTTTGTACACAAAGACTTGGAAACTAGGGGTGACACTTCCTTGTCATTCAATCTCCCTATAGCTGTGTACTGTACTGTTTGGGTTGTTGCTTTTCTTTTTCAATAGTCCATAAAATTTGCATTGTTTGTGGTTTAACTTGACACTTAATATGGATACTAAACACAGAAATAAACTGGTTTCTGAGTTCTTTCAGTGACCATCTTGTAGCCCTTTGTCTAAATTTGGGTTGGTCTCAGGCTGAGGTGGTGCCACAAAAGGCTGAGCGATGGGACATTGTCGAGGGGCTGGCTATGTCTGCCATTCTTTGGGAAGTAGCACAGGCTCCAGCAGCTCTTGTGAGTCCAGGTGCTGCTCTGTTTTTTTGGTAGGCAATTTCCATTTTTGATACTGTCTAGTATTACACAAACAATAATTAAATCATGTTAGTTCACAACCAATTATCCTGGGGACTTCAGGAGAGCAATGTAGAAACCTTCCATTCAATGCAATAATTAATATCATGGTAGATTTTTAAGCTTTAACTAATAAAACTGTCATTTTACCATTTCCTGGGTAATATTGCATTTAAAAAAACAATGCAGGTAAATAAATACATATTGACAGTTATTAAATTAATTGTTGGGACTTACCTTCATGAATATAGACACTATGACCAGTCCATTAGGGCTTTTAGCAGCTTCTGTGTAATTTGTGTACAATTCATGATTGTAGTGGATCAGTTGAACCTGGAACATATAAAAGGATATACAGAGAGTCATTATAGAAAATCTCATTTGAGAAATTTAGCTGATAGGAGGACATATCTTTGGCCTCTATGTGTGCAAATAGCATAAAACTAGGGTTTAAAACTTTTTCAGAGAACTTACAGTATATATCACTTACAAAGCACTGTATTGTATGAATGTTTTTTCTTTGCAATTCAATGTTAAATTATTTAAAAATTAACAGGGATGAAATGTGAATTATGGTTTTACTAAGGTTGTCAATAAAATGAAAGGTTGTGTGATTAATTTTTAATACTTGAAGAGCAGCTAAACCATCCCTGAACATGAAGTTAACATTTCACTAACACTGTTGCTTCATCCACTCAATCATCTAGAAGATAAGACAATCGTGATTTTCTCATCTTCAGCCGTTTATCTGCATTGCGAGTCACGAGTCTGCTGGAGCCTCTCCCATGCCGGTTACAGACAAGAGGCAGGGTTCACCCCGGATGTGTCGCCAGAGCATTAGAGGGACACACATTATCAGATAACCGTTCATGCACACAGTCATGCCTACGGACAATTTGGAGTGATTGATGTGCCTACATTGCATGTTTTTAAGTTGGGAGGAAGCCAGAGAAACCGGAGAGAGCCCATACAGACATACAGAATCTCCTCACAGAAGGGAATCAAACCGGGAACCTTCGAACCTTTGAAACAACAGCACTACCCACTGTGCTGCTCTTCGTCCCCTTTACCTATTCAACATTTCTTTGATATTTGCAGGTAGACATTAAATACAGTTCTACCTTAGTCATCAGAATCAGCTTTATCGACCAAGTTTGTACACACAAAATAATTGAATGCAGTTTAAGTTGCTCGCAAACAACAATGTAGGAAAATAAAGATAAAATCACTAAAGATAAGGAGCACAGGAAACGTTTTGGAAAAAAAGACCCGTAGTGCTGTGAGGTCGATGGCATTCTAGTTGTAGGATAAATTGAGAAGGCAAGAAATATTCACGAGAGTTATTGCAGTTTTATGTTACAGAGTTGCAGCCCATGACTTGTGGATAAGATTAAAATAAGCTCAGAGATTTGAAATCTTTTCTTACAAATAAAGTATAGGAAAACCTGCATATCTTTTATAAGGAGTGCATTTATGTAAATATCTTTCAGTGTATTGTTGCAGTTGGCAGACAGAGATAGAGTATGACATGAACTCTTATGACATTTCATGGTTAGTGCCCAAACCCCTTGGTCACCAGGAAGAAATATTACTTTTATTGACAACACAACAATAAAACACAACATTTAAAAAAAAAAACTTTCTTCTCACATTTAACATTTCTACTATAATGATGATGAAGAAGGTTGTTGAAGTTGGTAAATTTACAGTATAGGATAACTTGCATAGTTTTTTTTTTTTTTTTTTTTTTTTAACAAATGAAAAGAACTACAGGCTTCAATTAAATGCTTAGATTTTGCTTTTATTACTTTTGTAATCTATGTTTGTCAATTAAATTCTCTGAAACATATTGACACCTATGTGGTTTATCACAATGTCATTTCAAGCCTCAGTACATCGCAACACACTGGGATCATATTTAATCTCAGATGTATCGACCCCCCCTCCCTTTCTCCCATCATCAAGATTGCTGCTAAAAGGGATTTCAAAGTCCTCCTCTCTTTCCTGGTAATAGATGCCCCAATATGTTACCTGCTTCATGGGATATGTTAATTTGTCTTCATCGGGGCTGATTCCCACCACTATTCTCATTATCACATTCCTGCAATCCTTCAATTGAATTCCCAAGGATCAACAAATTTATATTCCTGTTAAAGTCACTTAACCATGCCAGTTATTTCATTCAGGATCTGACTGCCACACTCCGATTATAAGATTCCTGCTCCAGTACTATTAACCTCATTGAATAACCATCTGTTTCTCATAAAAGTATGAGAAAAATGTCTCAGAATCTTTCCAGATTTTACATCACTAATTTTTGAGTCTCTTGCAATAACTCAATGTCCAATGGCCATTGCTCTCAAAATGTGCTCACATGCTATATATCAGCAATACTGAAGTCATTCATTTAAATATACTGTAGATACTCCACCATAACAGCAACACAAAGATTTCTCCCCAGCCTCTTCAGCAGATGAATGATAGTTATTTCCTGCTTTGTCCTCCTATGTTTACTGTGTTTCCACTCAGTGTTTCCTGCTCAAAGAGTAAAACCTTGACATTCTGTACATCATACATATAAACGGGTGGTAGTGTACTAATGTCTTACTGACTTCCTCTTTTTCTTTCGGCTTTTCCCTTCAGGGGTCGCCACAGCGAATCAATTTCCTCCATCTAGCCCTGTCCTTTGAATCCTCTTCACTCACACCAACTATCTTCATGTCTTCCCTCATTACATCCATAAACCTCCTCTTTGGTCTTCCTCTAGGTCTCCTGCCTGGCGGTTCAAAACTCAGCATCCTTCTACCAATATATTCACTATCTCTCCTCTGGACATGTCCAAACCATCTCAGTCTGGCCTCTCTGACTTTATCTCCAAAACCTCTAACATGTGCTGTCCCTCTGATGTACTCATTCCTGATCCTATCCTTCCTGGTCACTCCCAGAGAGAACCTCAGCATCTTCATCTCTGCTACCTCCAGCTCTGTCTCCAGTCTTTTCCTCAGTGACACTGTCTCTAGACCAAACAACATCGCTGGTCTCACCACAGTTTTGTACACCTTTCCTTTCATTTTAGCTGATACTCTTCTATCACACATCACACCTGACACTTTCCTCCACCCGTTCCATCCTGCCTGTACACGCTTCTTCACCTCTTTTCCACACTCTCCATTGCTCTGGACTGTTGACCCTAAGTACTTAAAATCCTCCACCTTCTTGATCTCTTCTCCCTGTAACCTCACTCTTCCACTTGGGTCCCTCTCATTCACACACATGTACTCTGTCTTACTGCGGCTAACCTTCATTCCTCTCCTTTCCAGGACAAACCTCCACCTCTCTAGCTTCTCCTCCACCTGTTCCCTGCTCTCACCGCAGATCACAATGTCATCTACAAACATCATAGTCCATGGAGATTCCTGTCTAACCTCGTCTGTCAGCCTGTCCATCACCATAGCGAACAAGAAGGGGCTCAGAGCTGATCCCTGATGTAGTCCCACCTCCACCTTGAACTCCTCTGTCACACCTACAGCACACCTCACCACTGTCTTACAGTCCTCATACATGTCCTGCACTGCTCTAACATACTTCTCTGCCACTCCAGACTTCCTCATACAATACCACAGTTCCTCTCTGGGCACCCTGTCATAAGCTTTCTCCAGATCTACAAAAACACAATGCAGCTCCCTCTGGCCTTCTCTGTACTTCTCTATCAACATCCTCAGAGCAAATACTGCATCTGTAGTACTCTTTTTTGGCATGAAACCATACTGCTGCTCACAAATGCTCACTTCTGCCCTTAGTCTAGCTCCACTACTCTCTCCCATAACTTCATTGTATGGCTCATCAGCTTTATTCCTCTGTAGTTGCCACAACTCTGCACATCTCCCTTGTTCTTAAAATGTCTTACTGACATTTTTCTTATTTCCGGAATCATTCTAATTCTCATGCATTGAATTAGAACAACAAATGTCAAATTTAATTTTCGAAAAAAAGTAACTTGAGTAGAAAAAAAAAGCAAATAGATTTACTTGAAAACTTTTAGAGGCCACTTTTTGTTTATCTAAAACATCTGAATATTAGCAGCAATTGACATAATCTACCACAAACTATGGACAATGCAACTTCTGGGTTTTAAAAATATATACAATATAAATAAAAAAGATTTGAATTTTGCTTCATTGATTCTGTTTCTTTTAGCTGGATAAAATTATGGGAGCTAAATTTTAAATCTGTTGAGTGTTCAATGCTGATTTAATAAATATGAGTATTTTTCATCAAATTGTTTTTTTCCCCCTTCCAAGACACTACTAATAAATCCAGGGACTCTCCTGTGTTGCAGGAATCATACAAGATATCAATCAATCAATCAAGTTTTATTTATATATGGTGTGCCGGCACCGTTAGTCCATTTCTGTTTCTAAGTAAGGCATGAAAATGCAGGTAGTTACCTGGCTAATACCATTTAGTTTGCATGACTGCGACAGTTACAAAAAAACAAAAGGAGAGCATAATGTAGATCTTCTTTTTCATTACCTCCAGGCTGTAGTACATCTGTATTTTAATGGTAATACACACAATGAACTATTATGAATATAAAAGCACTTATTTCATAGCACAATAAGGTTGCTATGCCTTTCAGATTCCCAAAGCCTCTTACTCATTCTCTCCCCACCTTCATACATTTCTCATCCTCACTCATTGGCGCAAGGGTTGCCAAGTACTGTACTGGAGGGTATAAATAAACAAATGTAAGAGGAGAGTAATTATGAAATGCTCGATTGGGGGAGCACAGAGCGACAGAATGTCTATAAATGCAATCAAGGCGAGAGAGGAAGTGATTAGTGCCCTATGTTGATCTGATTAGATTTTTTTTAGGAGCAGCGCAGGCAGCCAAGAGAACTCATCCACACTCCCTAAGTGACAAATTGAACAAAGTTTGCTGCTGGTGGGCAATAAAAGGCCGAAGTGGGCCATAATAAAATGAGCATGTCTGCCAAATGGTGGAGAAAAAATGTGAGACCTGCAAAGCAGAATGGAAAGGAAATAGTCTTAATTAGATAGAGAAATAGTTTAGGACAGAACTTAAGGGACGGACCTGGTCGTGTTGGCGAGGCCTGTGAGTGCAGAGCAGCGCATCATTTATTACAGTCCCTCTGCTCAAACACAGTGACACTAACACCTCCGACCATTTCACAGGTACAACCTGTCAGGACTTGGAGGTAACGCGCTGTTCCCAGCGCCCATTGAACAAATAGTCCCGATTGCAGAGCTAGACGGATAATATGATAGGATGTGGGGAGCGGTACAGTTAGTTAAAGAGATGCACATTATGCTTCTCTGGACGTACGCACCATAATCCTCAAATATCTTCTGTTTACCTGCCACCGAAGAATTTACATCACATCAAACACAATAATTGGATTTAATACATCAGAGAAAAGTGTTCTCAATCATTTTATCTTGTGCCACATATAAAGACATTCAAGCCTGTGCAGTATCCTCACATAAAGTTTGTGCTAATGTTGTTATCTATTGCTTGTTAATAAGGTCTTTCTAAATTTATTTGAATTCTCTTGGAATCTGAAAACCTAAATTCTGCTGTGCAAACTGAATTGGGTCATTTTAGCTTTGTTTAAGTCTATTTTATGACTGCATCTTCATAATTTAGGATAATTCTAAAATTGTTTTGCTGTTAAGCTACACAAGTATTTTTTGACTGGGAAGCTCGTCTTGACTTTCCAGCAGCACGGATTTAACACAATAACAAAATATATTTTTAAGGCAAATCGTTGAACTTAAATCCTTACCAAACCGACTCTGTCTCAGACTGTTCCAGGGTAGGAGAGTAAAATTTACATCAGCTGCTTTAGGTTAAAAAAAAAAGAAAGTAATTTGCAACACAAATTAATGGTACAAGTAGCACATGAAGCAGACTGCATGGTGCAGTATCAGCTTTCTTATTCCAATGAAGGGCAGCAAAGGAAATTTCCATCAAAGCATTGTTTCATTTACCTTCGGTGCAGACGACTCCAGATGTGTTTACATTAAACTCAGGAGAAACACCCTCTCTCCAACAATGTGCTGTAATATTTGTAGGTTGTCTTAAATCCAATTAAATTTACATAACAAAGGTAGTGCACATGTTGGTTAACAGACTTCTGAGTTTACATATTTTTACATACCATTAGATAAATCAAATTGACTGGATTTGACTGGATGAGAGGAATGTTGCAAGCACTTTGTTTACTGGTGGGAGCAATTTAGGATTAACCACTTTGGTCAAGACAGGTGGGTGAAAAATGGAGATTTCCCCCCTAGAGGAAACTAGTTTCCCACACTAACCTGCAAAACAAACAAAATATAGCTAACTATCAAAAAGAGGAGTAATAAAAACATACGGAAGTGCAGCACAATTGCAGCGTGTAGTTGAAAGAAGAAACACGTCTTTGTTGTGTCAGACAGAAGTAAAACAGGTAACAAGTAAAAAAAATGAAACCAAAATCCTTAGATTTTTTTTTTTAATGTTTCGGAACAGAATCGGAAAATAAAATAATTGAAAACGGTTAATACCGTTTTTTTGTTTTTTTGTTCTTGAAAAAAATTTCTGACCTCATTTTTCTCTTCCTGATCAGCGCTGTTGTTCTGTTTACTGTAGGGACAGCTCTACAGTCTGTCAACTAATTGCTCAAATTGCCAATTTAAAAGTCCTACAGCAACCTACCTATTTATATTTACAAGGAATGTTCTGAACCGGTTCTGAAACTATATTTTTTCGTTTTAACCATTTGAGGAACATCAGTTCATAGGTGGAACGTTGTAATTCCGTTTCTGTTCGGAACAAGCCGATTGGCAAAAAAAATTATGGTTCTAAGCCCTGGTATAAATGGTTAACAGAAGTCATTAATTGTGGTAACATCCAAACCTCCCCATCAATTTTTTTCAAGCTGCTGATCACCAAAGCAGACCATCATAAACACATTAAAACAGATTTTTCTGTTGGGAGATCTCTTGGCAGTGACGCTTGTTGTGAGGGTTCAAACCTGAGGTGAAACCTTGATAGGAAGCTTCACTAACCAGAATTCATTTAATATAAAGTTGAATTTGAGGGTGAAGGGGTCATTTCTGCTTGGCTATCCAGTTTTCTCTCTGTGTGTTTTTGTGTGTGGAGGGTCATGACGGCCCCTTCATATCATGACTGGCCCTGGGGGGATGGAAATATGAAGGCATCAAGTCAATAACAAAAACGAAACGTTCAGTACAAGTGGTTAGAGGGTGCCGGGCTTAAAATTATTCTTGCCCCATAAATGGAGCGTTGATCTATAAAATGGACAAATTTCTTCATTGCACTGGCAGAAAAATAAAACTATCAAATATAATTTAATCATTTGTGTCAATACTCATCACACTGCACTGGAAATTGAACGTCATTTTATGTTTATTTATCTCAGGAGCCCTGCAGTCGTTTTTTTGGAATGTAATTTCAATCAGAGATGGAGCACAATTAGGATCCAGTTTGTTAGTGATAAATGATCATTATTGGAAAAAAAAAACTTGACAAGCTTTGAGACTGATATTCTGTCACATTATCACACTGTGGTTTTTCTCTGTGTGTGGCTTTGTTAGAAAAAGGATAGAAGAGGTAAGAACGTGTTTGATGTGGGTTTCAAGTGTGCGGAAAAGCTGCCAATGGCAAATCCTTCAATGCAAACAAGATTCAGCATAGCTGGATCCTCTCTCCAGCAACGGAGATAAAGGTTGAATTTATAAAGGGCAAATCAAATTTAATGGTTTGCACAAACTTCATTTTTTGTTCTTCGTCGCGTATTATCAGCCGGTAAAAATAGGTAATTATTAGTCAAACTTTCATGAAGGGCACAGCTGCTCAGTGTCCTCTTTAGAAACCCCCATACCGTTTAATATCAAAATGAAAAAGAGAGAATAAAAAGTATGGTAGTAAAAGAAAATATTGTTTTTTCCCGAACTTATGGATTGCCATTGAAAGATAAAAGCTTCTCACAATATGAAAGGTCTAATTTGTCACCTTTTTTGACAGACATTGTAGATACAACGTGTATTCTCAACAGGAGACTTCAGCATGGCTTTTTAGATATACTCCAAGAGCTACAAATGAGCTAGTCCCAAAGGAAAGTAATCTTGAGAGCAATGACTGCTAATATCCCAGCATGCTCCTTGTGTGTCTTAGAAATGAGATTGTTAGATACGCTCCACATATGATACAGCTCCAAGCAGACCGCCACATGAGTGAACATTAACCGTGACGTAAAACTGAGTTTTTTATTCATTTGTTTGTAAGCGTAGTTTAACTTGTTGACTTTGTGGAACATGGCAGCTAATGCTAAATGGACCTACAGATGGCGTATAGTCATATGGGACCACCCTCCACTCTAACACAACGTCATCTATACCATACAAAATATTTGGTATTAGATGTTAACATGAAGTTTATAGAGTCTGACTGTATTTGTTGGGAAAAAAATAATTAAAGTCAGTTTTGGCATAATTTTTCCGTATCTGAAGATATATGTTGTTATTAGAGGATAACAAGATTTGGTGGGGGGGGGGGTGTCTTCTGCGAGGATAAAAACATGAGTCTGTCTGCTGGAGGAATAACGCTTGGATTTTTTTTTAGCACTTATTAAGAGACCGAGGTGTTTCATTTCATTTTTAGATTAGCCTGCAAAAACTCCAGGAGAGCACAGCTACACAGATACACAGATACACACACACACACACACACACACACACACACACACACACACACACACACACACACACACACACACAAGGACGGATGCACGCACGCATGCACACAGCCTAAAGTGAAGAGATAAACTTTGAACAAAAAAACAGCATTTTTATTTGATTATTTTATTATATTATTGTTATACTGTACGTATTTTATTTCTAATCAGACACCAAATTGTGCAAAATCGCAGTTTTTAAAAAAATTTCTTTAAATCAAATAGAGTAAAAACCTCTGCATCTTCCTTAACAATACTTTTAACGGACCACAACGGGGCTGCATGTCCATTGACCAAAACCAAAGGTGTGCTTTGAGAGACCTGTTCATTCAGGGACATTGCTGTGTGTTTTTAAGGATCAGTTGAAGAATATTTCTGGTGGACTAACGGATGGACGGACGGACTCACGAACATTGACATCACTGCTTTGAAGCGGGATGTAATTATTAATTACATCACGCAGGCAGCAAAGGGGATGAAAATGAGATGATGACCTTGACCTTGAGAAAACTAGGTCAAGGCCAAATTTCAACTTTTGTACACTCTAACCGGGTAAAATAGAAAGACGAAGGATCAAAGCTAGTGTTTTGATCTATGACTGTAGGTCAGAGAATTAGCTTTGATCTTTGACCTATGCAAGTAGGTCAGGGTAAAATTTTGAATTCAGGGGTGTCAATTACAGATAAATTACTTAATAAATTACTATTAAACTTGGCGTAAGACTGGAGTCATGTTAAATGATCTGGAATAGATCTGGATAAAAAGATGGATCAATGAGAAATCTGAGTTACAATTCAGATTTGGGTTTACAAAAAAATGGACTGCTTCATTTTGTTTTTAATTTGTGAAGTCAATGGCAGAAGATTTTTTTATTTTATTTTTATTATACTGTATCTTTGGGGGCCTTAACTGTTTATTATAGGCAGTTTTGAATCACAATGAGCATCACCAATTAGAAGAGATGGGCAAACGGTGCATCCTCATACCTGAAGCCAATGGTGAAATCAATTCTTCTCTGTGTATATTGTAATAATGGAGATACGGAAAAATGTCATCTCTATTTTCAGGGAATGTGGATTTATATAAAACTCCTGGGAGTTTCTACACAACAATTAAAAACAGACACGTGGTGAATACTTTTAAGACGGGTCTCTTCACCACTCCCAGTGGAAATGATTGCAGCTCAACCTTTCCCCCCCCTTTCCCTTTGCCTGCATCAGGGATTCTGTGTGCAACAGTGTGACATCACATTTCAGACATCAGCAGCGAATCTCTTCTGAGCTTCTCTACTTGGCTCTGAAGAACTTGTCTTACGTAGTGTAAACCCACAAGGAATGAATAAGTGAGTGGGAGCAGAGGGTAAATAAAACATGAAGTCCTGGAGGGGGCTGGAAACGTGTGGGGAGGCGTCACATCGGGCTGTGGTTACAGCTCTCTCCACCCTGAAGGATGCAGTTAACACTTTATTATGATTTGAAAATTATCTCCCAGACTATGAGGATAAATGTTTATCATTAATTATAATAAATTTGCCTGTCAAGACTGCAATTATTTTATTGCCACACAAATTGGTTATTCATAAAGTGTTGGTGGCTGTGAGTGACTCGTGACTTCATTGAGCAGTCGAAGCCAGGAAAACTAATTGTTTGTCTTGTGTGTTCATGTTCATATGATGGAGAAAAAGAGAGAAAGCATTGTGAAAGACTCTTTACTTTATTCATTTCATAAAATCTTAAAAATTGTGTTGCTCATCATATTAAAGTCCATTTTTTGCACACAGATCTTATTCCCTGTTTTAACAGTTCAGAATATTATTGCCAGACAAATTGAAAATGTGTCATGTTTTTAGGTTTTAATTAGTTTATGTTTTATTTTTATTCTCCTTACGTGTCACATCTTCATTTTTCACATCTTTACATCAGTTACGTTCCACAACGTGACTCGGTTTCAGTTGTCATTTCTGAGGTGGATCAGTACAATCTTTGCAGCACTCAAATACCATGTGTTTTTATTGTTTGTCAGTATGTTCTTAACTTTTGTAATATAATAAAATGCCATTGGTTAACTATTGGGTGGCATTCAGATCAGATGTTTTTAATGGGTTAAAATGATGCACTGACACAGAATTATTTCTCAGATGTACGTGCAGAGAATAAAGCATGTATTTTTGGGGATTTTACATGTATTAGTGGTTGTGGGGCGCAGAGCACCCCATGTGGAGGGATGTGTGTATGAGTCCCTAATTAGTCTTCTGTATATTTAGTCCCTCCTTGGCTTTCCAGTACATTTATCGCTCAAGTGTTTTTGTGTCCAGCCTTCCCTCTAGTTTTTGGATTAGTTTGCTTAATGGAGTGTTTTGGACAGCATCTGGATGGACCTTTAGAGTCCATTTATGCAAACAAAGTGTGGCATGAATGTCTTCAATGTTCTTTATCTTTGGAGAGCAAATGTGGCATTTTGATCCAACGGATGGATTAGACTTGCAGATTTTTATTCTTGTGTGTGTGTGTCTCTCTCTGTGTGTGTGTGTGTGTGTGTGTGTGTGTGTACAAACCTCTCCAGAGAAGGCCTGTCCATTCAGCAGGTGTTCGGAACCTTGACCATCTTCACTGCCGAAGTGTAGCCGGATCTCCTCAAGACGATGGCTGTACGTCATCGGCCCTCCAGAGATGTTCACCAGATGCTCCTTGTCCAAACGCAGAGAAACATGTCGGCCAGTGTTGTACATTGTCCCTCCAACCTGGGGAAGGAAATAACAGAACTTAAAACTCACAAGAAGATTTGCATACAGTCACACGTTTGATTTTACGGGTTTCTTTATGCGGGTTTCAAATCCAGTTCCTGTATTTGGAGAGCAAACTGACAAATAAAGTATAATATCGTATATATGAATAAATACATTACATATGCCTACTATTTAAAAAGATTGTGTTTGATTTCTGACAGTTCTTTACATCAGCAGTTTGGTACCAAGCTGATTCAACCACAAGTACAGCAATCCACCGGTAAAACCTCCCTGAGCTTTTCTCTATTCGCCACATGTTGTACTCTAAGGAAGGCAAAATATATCTTTAATGGTGTGGTTTTTACATTAACTAATTGCATTTTATTGTTTTTTGAGTAATAAATGTTTACTCTGTCACAACTACAAGAAAATGGATGGATGGATGTGCTTACACCTTTCTGCTTCGACTGTAGGGCTGTGTATTAAAAAATATTTTGGATATGATAAGCATGAAGATATACATTTATGCTTCAATAAACTATAACACTGTAAGAAATATTAATTCCTTTAATATTTTACAGCACAGGACTCCTATTAAAGAAACTGAAGTTTGCATGTATCAGCAGGAAATCATTCATCGATTGATTTTTGTCTGTAGTCTCAGCAGAGAGGCCAAAGCCTTGGTCTCTCCAGCCATCTCCCACTGCTTCTCTGAGGATACCATCAGCTATTCTCAGGCAATATCAGAGATATAATCCCTCCCGCGCACAAGGGTGAGAACAGATATCCTGCTGAGGAAAGTAATTTTGGCTGCTTCTTTCTTCTTCTTATAGTCGTCATCCAACGCCATAGGTGACAGTAGAAAACGTAGATTTACTGGCAAATCATTATGTTTCTCCACTCATTTTGGTTAAAGGTCTGTTGATTCTACAAAATATACCTTAATGTTCACCAAACAATGACTGGAGAAGGGATATTTATCTGCATTGAAATCAGTTTGATCAGGGTTGATCGATATGCCAATGTTTTGATTCAAGTGGCTCGTCAAAAGTTTGGCAATGATCTTTTGAGTACTGATATGTACGTCACGGCAAGTACTTGTCACAGGCGATGTCTGCTTTGTTTCGTCACTTCGATACGCGCCAACTCGGTAGGTGTTCCTTTTTGAGTCACTGCTTCAAAGCGTGCTTCAAACATGGAAAAAGCACGTGACTGATGACGTTTGACACACTCAAGTGCTTCGAAACATTAAGCGCTTCATCCACCAGGTGACACAGTTCAGTGGTTCGGATCCGTGGGCGGGGATTCGAAACACCGGCGAGTCCCAGATGTGTTAGAATGGATGGAACATTGCGGTTCGCTGCTTATCGTGTCAATATCTTCTGGATCGATCAGATTAGCGTTCTGATTGCTGATGGTTTGCTTTCTAATTACTTTACATTGGATCCAACCAGAAAGAGATCTCAAGTCTGGGAACATTTAGAACTGGTGCCGCCGAACAAAGTAGATTTTAATTTCTAAGAAACTTATTTTAAAGCTCTGTTGCTCACAGAGTAGAAAATAATAAACCACACACATTTAATTTTTCATTTGCGGGTGAAGTGTTTGCTTTGTTCCCTCCACCTGACGTACAGTAACAGCGCGTCATCGAGGATGAGGCGTTACTGATCCAGACGTGAGAATGAAGCTGGTGGTGCTGCTGTGATGACATCTCAGGATCCCGACTTTAATCTCACAGCATAGACCTTGTTTTTTTTCTCAGTGTCCCTAATCCTCCTATGAAACTCATGCACACAAACACACATGTATATATTTATATTACATTGACATCCATGAAGATGTTATCTATATCTCTTTTTGCTTTATTGAACCCTGCAAGGATCAATAATCATAAATCAATTTCCTATAAGTCCACACTATAGCAAGCAATGATTAGCACATCAAATTTAAATTGTTTGGTTTTATTCAGAAAATATATACAAAACAGGAAATGTCAAAGCGCTGTTCTCTGGGCTCATCTATCGTTGTGTGGCTGCAGGACAGAGGAAAACATTGACTTTAATAATTGATTACATTTCAGTTGCCATAACAACAGACAATGTACAACGTCAACAATAGTGAAGTGTATTTTAAACAGAGTCAAGAACATTTGATATTTAACAACTCTTTCTTCATTAACCGTATTAGAAGTAATTGTTGGTAGCATTAAATGCATATTGTTGTATATTACTATAGCAATATAATTTAACAATGATTTTATACCGCGACCTGCGTTAGCGGATTAAGCGGGTTGGAAGATGAATGAATGAATGAATGATTTTATAAGTTTAAGGAGTTGTAAAGCACAAACCCAGAATTGCAGTTAATAAAATATTTGTTGAAGTGTCGGTTTATCTCTACACAGAAATACTGTCTGACAGATATGATAGCTACCTTCTTGCTAAATCTTATTTTGTTTTCTAGCAGAAGACTTTCCTTAGTTTTATGATTTATTTGAAGAGAAAACCCTGCTGTTATACTGTAGAACCCAACTTGTCCGACTTGGGCGAGCACTTTGGCAAGAAAAAACCTTTAAATGTGCAAAAACTTTGAGCAGAACCCAAAATTCTTAGAAGGAGGCCATCTGCTTTGACCGATGGGATGTACAAAGAAAGAGAGAGAATAAATAAATATATATGTACATAAATATGTGAATAAAATAAACAAACCAACAAAAAACAATCATGCTTTCCATTCTTTGGCCAGTTGAAGACCTCTGAAGCCTGTATCTCCAAAAGAAGAACAGTCCTCAGGCCCTGGTTTATATTGGCAGCAATTTGAGGAGGAAGATCTGATGATGAAGCACAGCGACACACAAGGATAGAGTGAAGTCTCCAGTGAGGATCAGGGACAAGTAAAGAAGGAACTAAAACAATGTAATAGCCATGGATAACAATCTTTATTGGAAGCCTTTTTTTTATTTATTTATAATTGGGAGTTGTTTCAAAGTGATGCATTGATATCCACACCATGACTTTTATCTCCCTCTCTCCTTTCCATTTTCAACTCCCTTGTCCCCCCCCCCCCATATCCCTCATTCCTTTCAGCACTTGCTTTCAAAATGACCCCCCCCCCTACTCCCCCCATCCCTGAGAAGGAAGTCTGCCCACATGCTGTAAATATTTTATACAAGCTCAGAAAAATCAATGATTTGAAAGGAAAAGAGGGAGGGACAGGGAGTGGAGTAAAAAAAAAAAAAAAAAAAAGAAGAAGAAGAGGAGATAAGTACTGGGAGCAGGAGGAGAATGGTGTGTTGGATTAAGTACCCAACAAGAAAAAGGTAGCAACTGACTGGCAAAAAGACAAGGTTCAAGGTGAGACCCATGAAAAAACCAGAACGATTTCATATCGTTCTGACCATTATTTATGTGTTAGAAGTGGTTCTGCGCTGGTGGACATTCCTGAGACATCAGGAATCAGGGATGTGTAATACCTCTGTAATAACACAACACGCATATAGGGTAACAGGCAGCAATGCAAAGATGTTCAATAAGAAGAGCAGAGTGACACTGCAGTACACCTGAAATACACACCTCTTTGACACTTGTGTCACACAAAATAAATGTGATGCATAGATTGGAAACAGCTGCTGGATCGTTGAGTTTATACCTTTGCACTATTGTGTTACTGTGATACAGTGGATGCTTGTTGCACAGGAAGACATTTTTTTCGGAAGCCAATATCTGGTGTTAAGGCTGGTCGCACATGTCAGGGTAAATGGCTGGAGGCTGCCTGGCAGGCGTGCCCAGTCAAGTGTGGTTGCGACGACAAAGTCAAGGAAAATAATCATGTTTTTCCTACAGTGAGAAAGGGAGACATGGAGAAGCCACTCAGAGAGCATATACAGCAAAGAAGCAGCTCCCCTCTCTAATTGGTAATTCTTTTATCTTGTGGGATCGATAATCCTCAGCCACTGAAGTGAAGCACTCAGAGCAGAGCATCAGGAACACTCCATACTGGGGAAAATATAGAAACTGACGCAAATTTAAATCCAAATAATCAACAGATTTTGGGAGGAAAAACATGTTTTAAAGACAAATTGTGAATCTGCAGAGACGGGGACATTAACAACGTCACAGGAAGCATGTGGGAAACGAAGGGAAGGAATTAATGCACATATTAACATACATGTTTGGCATATTTCTGACAATCACTGATTTTTGTGCTCTGTGATAATATAACTACAGTATTTAAAAATGTGTGTAAAAGCCACGAGACGGCATTTACAGCATTTACATGGAGATGTGTCTCCAATGTCTTCAAAATCACAGTTTTGCCATAAATGAAGTTCAGATTTATTAGTTGATCTTATCATTATGTTCTCCAAATTAACATTCATACACCCTGAATATGAGGCTTCCCATCATTGTCATTGAGCTCTCCAAAGCAATGAAACATTTAGGGGAACATTTAGACCATGATCCCCACATCCTTAGGCTGCAGTCTCCCTTTTGTTGGCTGCCTCCCACACATTTCATGTCTCTCTTTAGCTGCACAAAATATAACTCTGCTAACCTGATAATTGATATACATGCAGTCCTTTTGAAATGACATTTTTGAGACAAAAAAAAAAGATTTAATCCACATTAAACAGATGGGTCATGGAATTGAATGAAAACTGAAGGATGGCCAACTATACAGATAGTCTTGGTCATTTTAGGAACTAGACGTTAGATAGATATCAAAAATTTATCATAATCAACAAAACAATAATGTAAAATACTTATAAATTAAATAATAATAAATGACACATTAAATAAAGTTGACTTGTGATTATTAAAAATAAAATCACTATGATGCACAAATCATGTTCTACAGTTAATCTGACCTAAAAAATATATTTTGAGTCTCATATGACAACCCTGAAAACCCTTCCAACAGGTATCATCCCACCATATCAACGCATTTAGGCTGCAAATGACCAACATTTAAGTTGATGAAAGTCAGCCAACAAAAAAAAAATATTCCACTTTATGAAACTGTACCTTTTTAAGTGAATGCAATCATGCTCATATCCAGAGGAACACAGTGTGTAGTGGCAGCTAATCTAGAAATCATGACAACAATGGAAACACATCTAATCAAAGCCAAGGAAAGCTGTCAACACAGCTTGATTTAGAGACTGGTGCTGAGTTGACAGCTGACAGAATATTTCACACAAACATCATTTTAAATCATTTCCAATTAATGGATGAACAGCACAGTAGTGAAAAGACACCGTTGCCATCAGCTCTTGAAAAAAACAAAAACTCAAAGCTGCTCATCCGTGCAGAGTTCAACACAACTCTTTGATTCAGCATCCTACCTCCTGTGTCAACGCTAGTGCATCTCTTCTAACCCCTTTAATGCACCTCATTTTCTTCAAGCAGCCTACACATGCTTTTAATTTGTTCCGGGAAGCTTCCAAGAGCCACAGCGCTGAAAAAAAGGGAATTGCATTCCACGCTGGTCTTCCCTTAACAGATACTGATGATCACAATGCACTACCACATTAGAGGTAATAGCTTGGTGACCGTAAACAAGTTCGAAACGAGCCTGTTGGATGTCTGACTTGGACCTGCTGCTAGTGGGCAGGTGCACTAATAGAAAACATCAGTAGCATGCTGATAATGAGAAAGCACAAGGAGCATCATCATTATCTGAGCACACAGTTCAATAGAGTAAATTACCCCTTGTTACGAGAAGTCTACGCTAACTACTCTTTATGTTCAGCCGCAAAGACGCAGCAAACCTCCAGCTATATAGACATTCACAATATAAAAGTGAATGAAAAGGGTTTTACCTGACAGGGGTATGTTCCACTGAAGCATAAAGTTAGAATATGGCACTTTTCTGTTCATGTCAGCGAATAGGCTGAAATAGTTCGGTAGAGAAAATGGTAATAAGATCCGTGAATAAACAGATCGTAACATTGAAATGCACATCTGCATTAGCATCAGATGGGTTTTAATGTCTTCTCTAAAAACCTGTAGCTTGAAGCACTGAATCACAAAAAAAATGTAGTGCATTTGTAAAAATAGAGGATCGCTCAAGCTCTTTCACTGAGGTGAGAATATGCGAAGAGCAAACTGAATGGAAAAAGAAAACGTGTCTATTGAATATAGGAGGGCAGGAGTGAAAGAAAGACTAGCAGGCTTGTGTGGGTCGTAGCTCAGGTGTGGACACCTTTCAGGACTTCTAGTAATGCTACATGATGACAGAGCTTTGACAGAGATTTGAAACAGTTTGGGGATGGATTTGAGCACTGCTTTTCTTTCCACGGAAACCACTGCATTGGTTGTTTCTTCATCATACAACACATTTTAAAGATTCCAATGGTCAGAGTGAATTATTTACCATCCATCCATCCATCCATCCATCCATCCATCCATCCATCCATCCATCCATCCTCTATAGCCACTTATTTTTCATTTGCGGGTCTTCTGGAACTTATCTCAGCTGGCTAGGGATAAGAGGAGGGGTATACCCTAGACGAGATACCAGCTCATTAGTGTCATGCAGTAGAAATTAAAAACCGAAGGTTTTTTAAGCTGGTTAAAATGATTGGTGTTCAAATGTACTTCTATATGTTTAGCACCCACACACTTAAGCTGCTACATTGTAAATAAATTTCTGTTGATACACTTTCTTCTTCTTCTTCTTCTCCTTTGGGCTTTTCCCTTCAGGGGTCGCCACAGCGAATCAGTGTCCTCCATCTAACCCTGTCTTCTGCATCCTCTTCTCTAACACCAACTACCTTCATGTCCTATTTTACTACATCCATAAACCTTCTCTTTGGTCTTCCTCTAGGTCTCCTGCCAGGCAGTTCAAAACTCAGCATCCTTCTACCAATATATTCACTATCTCTCCTCTGGACATGTCCAAACCATCTCAGTCTGGCCTCTCTGACTTTATCTCCAAGACCTCTAACATGTGCTGTCCCTCTGATGTACTCATTCCTGATCCTATCCTTCCTGGTCACTCCCAGAGAGAACCTCAGCATCTTCATCTCTGCTACCTCCAGCTCTGTCTCCTGTCTTTTCTTCAGTGACACTGTCTCTAGACCAAACAACATCGCTGGTCTCACCACAGTTTTGTACACCTTTCCTTTCATTTTAGCTGAAACTCTTCTATCACACATCACACCTGACACTTTCCTCCACCCGTTCCATCCTGCCTGTACACGCTTCTTCACCTCTTTTCCACACTCTCCATTGCTCTGGACTGTTGACCCTAAGTACTTAAAATGCTCCACCTTCATGATCTCTTCTCCCTGTAGCCTCACTCTTCCACTTGGGTCCCTCTCATTCACACACATGTACTCTGTCTTACTGCGGTTAACCTTCATTCCTCTCCTTTCCAGGACAAACCTCCACCTCTCTAGCTTCTCCTCCACCTGTTCCCTGCTCTCACTACAGATCACAATGTCATCTGCAAACATCATAGTCCATGGAGATTCTTGTCTAACCTCGTCTGTCAGCCTGTCCATCACCATAGCAACAAGAAGGGGCTCAGAGCTGATCACTGATGCAGTCCCACCTCCACCTTGAACTCCTCTGTCACACCTACAGCACACCTCACCACTGTGTTCAGACACTTTAAACTTTATATATGTTACATTTTAAACTTTTTTCTTGTATTTCTTATCTTATTTATTGACCTGGCTTACTGGGACCTTCAGAGAGGTATTTCGTACTGTCCCGTGTGAAAACGTGTGTCAGCAAGTTTTACAAATAAAGACTCTGATTCTGATTTAAAGCAGTAAAAACCTCAGGTCCAGCCAAAGTGAAGAAGGAGTGTAGATTTTCTGACTTTGACGCCAGATGCTGTCCTCAGGGTTCTGTCATTTAGCTTTATTCTCTAATACATATGGTTTGGATTGATTGGTTTTCAGACCAAAGCGCTAATTGCCGATCAATAAACTGTGACACAATGTGACAACCTGACAATGAGACTGAACACTCAGCGGTCTTCCCCCAGAATATGAATAATAACCATAGCAGAATTAACCATAGCAGTCATGGAGATAATTTGAAGATATTACTATGGCTGGGAGTAAAGCATGGCAATGATTATAATGGGTTTGGAAGAAAGGATTTTTTTGTTTAGGTTTGAGAACTTGGAGTCAAAATTATAGATCTATGATTTAATTATTCTCTCACAAAGATTAAGTGTGCAGCAGTGTTCTTGACTTTGTGGGTCATACACTATTTCTAAACCATTATGTTAAAGGCTCGGGTTCATTCTCTGTGTGTATGGATCAACCACATGAGACTGTGGGTGAGGAGCATTTAATTAGGATCTGTGAAACAGTGGACAACTTCTGAAGCTCTCATTCTCCTGGGACCTCATTTGCTAAAATATACTTGGATCTACTTGTTACTTTATTGAAAACACCAAATTCTCAGCGATGCACATCATGAATGTTGGGCGCCAGTGACTGGAGGGTCACTGTGTGTGTGTTACGTACGTAAGTTATGTATAAATATACATATAGTATAGTGACATGCGGTGAGGTTCATGGCTGGTGGACCTAGAGTACCTTATTCACCATTTAATTATCAACAGTGAGTGGGTTATGTTTAAAGTCTCATAGCAGAATTACTTACACATACAAACCGTAACACAAATAAGCACATTTGATTAGAATAAGTTATAATGTGACATACATGTTTAATTATATGTAATGTTTACTTATAAATGAAGTCCATGCGCCACTCTTTCCCAATAGAAGCATTGAAAATATTTTGAGTTGAGATATGTAATCCTCCATTTTTATACAAGGCAAGGTGTGCGGAAAAAAAACCCAAATGAATTGCTGCGTTTGACTTGACGCCTATAGATTGGAGCTTGCTGTCACTTATTCTGCTGCCAAGTATAGTCCCAAGAAGAACCCCTGGGATCACCAGCACCCTCTATCATGAGGCAGGAGAACTGCGTGCCTCACTTAGTGCCTCTTCCCAGCCGTTTTAGGATCGCTCAATTCAAGAAAGACGTTACACAGATACAGTTATTGACAAAAACCGCTGTGCATTATATACATTAGCTAAACTACGGAAATTTAGTTCATATTTGAACATTTTAATAGCGACATATAGAGAAACACAACTATAGTCTCACTGTTTATCTCACTGGTTAGCACAGCTAGCCGAGTCATTGCCAATCCATGGTGAGGCTCGGCCGGCTGGCGCCTCACCACAGATCTCTTCTCAGTATGTTAGTGGTAAATCTGAAAATTTGGCAATTTTGAGTAAAAAATAATTTAAAATTGATGACGTTAAACGGAAAATAACTTAACAATAAACATCACTGGATAAATATAACCATTTAATTTATTTCTTCCATTTTTAATTACTATAACATTACAACACTAGCCTGGGCAGAACAGCCTCTCATTCCTTGACAGCCTCTTTGTAGTGTACTTGCTTTGGCATAATCATGTTTGATTCTAAGGAAATATTGGACAAAGGCAAAGCAAACACAGATCCATTGAATCAAACTGCTGTGAAAGCATGAAATGCAGACAAGCTATTTCTCATTTCAGTAATTCTCTAAATCGTTGGCTGTTGAGACAAAAAAGGACCACTGTGGAGGATTCTGTAATGTGACAGTCTAACAACCTACTTGAAAACACAGGACTATCCTTCACCCTTTAATCACATTAGAAGGACGTGGTTAAGGGAACATTCGTAGCATTACAAAGTGATTATGTGACATTTTTTTAAAAATTCTGAATATGTCTCTGAGATGTTACAGCTGCTAGTAGATTCTTTTTATTCTCGGGCTGGAAGCATATGTTTGTCTTTGTGTTGATGGTGATCCAGAAACTGATGTGCCAGAATGTTGAATTTCAAAAAGGCTGTTGGAGTGTCTCCCGGACTTGGCCAGTAAGATGATGGCATTTCAGAAAACATCTCATGTCAGGCCAAAACAAGCAAAATAAAAACCACTGGGACTGAAGTTAAAAGAGGATTGTAGTGTAGCGTGAAGTTCAGTTGTTAATTGATACCTAAGAGTTTTTCAAAAGGATTGCAGCTCAGACATATTAAACACGTACAGGAGAGCCAAACAGTTTGAGTGTCTTTTGGTAAATTCACTCAAATTAATTTAAATCTCTAAAAAAACTCACATTCTTATTCCCACAATGCTGCAGGAAGTACTCTCAACCAAAGAGATGCAGTAGACTGTTTGAGTACTGTTACCAGCATGTCCTGTGGGTTAAGGAGCCTTGAAAAGTAAGGAAAGTGTTTTTACATTTGGATTAACAGCCCTTTAAAGTCCAACTTTAACCAGAAATTCTCTCAGCAACCTAATAACATAATTTTGATTACTAGATTTAATCCAAAACTTCATGCAAATTGTGTGCAATCTTAACAAACTGTAATGGACATTATTTACAATTGGAAGAAACTTGAATTTTTTTTTAACTTTAGTCCAAAAATGTAAATTTACAGAACCAATGACATTTTCTTAATGAAAAAACTGGTAGCTTTATTCTTTTCTATTCTGTTTTTTGCTATATTTAAAATTTTACGTCAACATGTCACCAAAAGGACTGCATTATTCCATCAATACTTTACATAGATCATTGTCCTCAGACATGAAATACTGACTGAAATAAACATACGATGTTTGATGATGGCACCAGAAATGAAAACCTTGAATTTTTAAATAAATATTGACATAAAATTAACGTTACTATGCCACCCAGAAATAATTATAAACCACATAACAGTCTGTAACTGCAAAGCTATGAACATCTTATAATGCCAATATTAGCATTTGGCTTAACAAGCTCGAATTATGATGCCTCTATTTTTATTCTTCCACATCACCAAAGTGCAACCAAAGTACACAGAGTGTATAAATGTTATCTTTGATGATCACCAGGTCTGATCTGCTTTAGTTAACTTTATTTCTCACTCGAGGTGAATTTTTCCTGCCAAACCTATTTGCTGAATGATGAGTAGCCTCAAGTCGTTTGCTGAGTCAAGTGTATTGCTCTTTTTATCATTCCTGCCACAGCTCACTGTCCGGGTTAGATGTCTATAAGCACCACTGAAAATCAAATAACAGCTGATAAAGCAGAAAAGAAGAAGAAAAAAGCTGGGCGTAATGCTGCTCTGCATGAGGGTCTTTACAATTAAAACTCAGCACAAGGGTTTTGTTCAGAAATTTAATTGTGGAAAAAGACAGTTAAAAGTTGAAAAGTTTTCTAAGCTCTGGGAAGGTCATATAATAAAGTCTGAACTTTGTCTTCACTCCAACTTTTGTGACATTGTATGACTTACCTCAGGGCAAAGATAGGTAAAAGCAGCCAATATGTTTGATGGAAGACAGGTAACATGATAAATATTTGATGCCACTGATGGAATGTTGAGAGTAATGGAACTACAGTGGTGTATTTAAACATTATAAAAGACACTCTCCTGCCAGTAAACCTATTCTATTTGTAAATGCAGTGTATAAACCTACAAATGGGCGATACGTGGGGGCAGCAAGAAGGTTCAGAGTTCAGTTCCTTTCTGTGCAGGTTTTATATGTTCTGTGTCTCAAACAGTGCCAGCTGAGATTGTCTGGTTATTGTCTGGTCACAAGAAGATAAGTCGATTAAAGCTTCAAATACTTAGAAAACCTGCTGGTAGCTGATCAAATGTGAGCAGATGTGAAAGAACACTTTTGGGAACGAAGTAAAAACTGTTGTTCAAATGCATTGAGCTGCCAAAATGCACACATTTTATTTACATTGGACTGTAAAGTAACTGACACTTTAATTAAAGTTCATAATGATGACACCCACTTGGTTTCAGGGTAAATTTGGCCTTAAATTCAGCATTATGTCCTCGATCATTTTGCTTTATTCTGACCCTAAAGCGACCATATTTGAATGATAGGGATAGACAAAAGATAGCAGATAGTCAGTTAAAAGGTACCCACACGCTAAGGCAAACGATGCTTTATCATATATCTTTACACTTAATGGATACTTCACCAAATAAATATCGTACTAAAAGGCAGTGATGCCAGGAAACTGTTCAATGAAGCCGTAAATTAAATGAGAAGTGGGGCCATTTTCTCATAAGATTATAGAGATGGTGGAGGTACCTCTGCTGGCAATTTTAAACATTCACTCTTCACACCCAGAGCAGACAAGCAGAGGAGGATGATGGGATATTCCTAGTTTTCTGTTCCTAGCATCATCCCAGCTCCATCAGCATCAGCGCTTTCTGGCAGAGTGACAGTGGACAGGTGTAAAGTGGCATCCATTGAGTCCCTGATTAAGACAGAGGCCAGGCCAATGAGATGACAGCACAACTGAGGCCCAGTAGGAAGTCACACTCTGGAACCAATCCCATCATACCATCTGTTTTCTCTTGAGCCCCATCATGGGTGGAGTGTGAGTGGCAATGAGATTCACTCAAGTGATTGAAAAACAAATACAGACTTGCTTATACGCTCAGTAATATGAGAATGTGTGTTTATGTGTGTAGATTCAATTACTTTAACATGGATTATTGCAGAAGTGGGATTTTACAACACAAATTTGAACCGCACATATAAAAAAATGTGAAGTATGGATGTGATGTTTAAAGATTTCCTTCTGAATCTACAGATAATTATCACTTATTTTTCAACTGAAGCAGGTTTTAGCCCATTTTGTTATACAAATGCAGTATACATATTTTAATACAGTCGCAGCACTTTTTTCATCTTTTTTCTAGCTGTGTTTTTTCAGTACCATTGTACTAATAAACCTATGCAGCATCAAATACTAGAAAGTAGAGCTGCACCTTCTGCACTTGCAAAAGACTTGGATATTTCCCTCTGGAGTTCTGTTCAAAACACAGTTGAAGGCTTGTGTGGAGAAACACTGAAGTTCTAGCTTTAAGGAAATGCAGTGCCAAAGGAAATGGCTGTGTGACAGCAAGATAAAGTAGTCTGAATATATTTGAAAAATAGCATCAGGGTGCAATTTGTCTATAAAACAAAAAAGAGGTGGGGGCGTTGTTTCTTTCTCAATCATGAAAAAATAAGCAATCAACAGGGATGGTTTTTTAGGTTAATGGTAGGTCCTATGAGCCTAAATTCCAAACAGTTGAAGACATGAAACATTTAATTTTCTGTGTCGGCCATAATGTGGAAAATGAAGATGATGAAGATGGTCTAATTAGGCTTCAGGACAAATATCATTTTGCTCAGATGTCAAACTTCATGTGGTCTTTCTTTCTTTCCTGTTGGTGTTTCGTCCTTCTTTAATGCACATTTCTGTGAACTTCAGAGCAGGAAATGAACCCACAATGTATTTCTGTTCATGGAGACATTCACGGACAAGAACACTGAAGACAATTCAGGTCAGCTTTAAAGTTAGAGCAGCAATGTAGACTACAGACTACCTTGTAAGGAAACTCTGTATTGGGTCTATTGGGGATAATTGGTGCTCACACATACGTACGAGCCGATGTTGACCTGTTACGTTTCTGCCCTGAAGCATTAACAGTTAAACTGCTGAACTCTGAATATTTTGCTATTTGATGTTAACTATTAGTCAAGTTAACCGAGGAACTTGATGGAAATAAAACAATAATCAATCAAACCTAAAGGGACGTGTCAGACTTTTGATTATCAGAAAAGTGTATTGGTGCATCATCCACGTCAATGTGGTGGAACACCTCAGTGGCTCAAAGCCACGAAGATAAAATTCATTACCTCCACCTGGATGACTGAGAAGATACACAGACCATCCCTTTAATAAAAAAAAAACAATGTTTTGTGTGTATTCTCCAACTGATCAGAAAGAACAGAAAAGAACTCACGTTATGTGTACATGTGACCACAAGTCACCTGGAGTAAGTCACATGTCATGTATGTACCAGTGTGAAATTCACAGAGGGGCCTTGAACCCTCACTGTTCACTATAGGAGGAGGAGGAAAGGGCGTCAAAAGGAAATTAATTTAGCATCAGCATATTCATCTATGTTCAACTTGTAGGAGCTGTGGAGGCTGTTCTCATTGTACAAGCATCCTCATTAGCATTCAGATAGAGTGCTAGACTGCAAAGCTACTGTCGGCCTAGTTATCACTGTGGGGTGGTTAAAAAGCAGAGCCGTAAAAATGCATCAGCTTTCAAGAAGCACCGTATCTATCTTCCTCTCTGGATCTGGATCTTGATTCTCACCACAGCTCCAGCGGCTCTACGACTGCAAACAGGCTGAGGTCCTTTTCAGAACGTAGAAGGCCCCGTATTTGTATTTTCATTTATTTAGTACACTGTTTTCCAATGCGCTGAAGTAGCACAGCTTCAGTAACTATTGTCAGGATTGAAACTAGATGGAATTTAAAATTCCTTTTGCAATTAAACAAAAACAATTGAACAGATTTAATTGATGAATACTAAACCCAAATAGATATCACTTTATCACATAATCTCTTTATCTCATCTTGCAAATGATGACGTGTCATCAAAATTATATGAAGTTAAGACATTATTTTGTTATTTTACCAGCTGCATTTCAACAAGAATAGGGAGATGAATTGGAAAAGGAGAGGTGCGTTTGGGTAAAATAGCAAGGTGAGGAGGAAAATCAAACAAGCCTGTCCTGATAGTGTTTCAAATAGGGTAGATTGTTAACACAGACACTTGCTCCTGGGCACTGGACTCTGATTTATATATTTTGTTTGTGGTGAGGAGGGATCCACAAAACATTGTACAAGGGGATAATGCTCACTCTATGTCACTGAGAAAGCAATAACTCTCAGTTTAAACCAGAAAATTTCACATCATTATGACTCTTTCTGTGAACTGAAAATGACTGCAGAGTTGCTTTCCGAGTAACTGGAACATGTTTCAAACCCTAGAATCAGAGAAACCCTGTGATGTGATTGGATTTAAGCCAATGAATAGCGCAGTAGAGTCCCAAAAGCCTCTGCTTTTGGGACTCTACTGCTACAGGAAAGAATGGAGACAATAGTTTCAGCGTGATTTGTAACAGATTCATGGTTTTGTTGACATCTTGGGGCTACAACATAAAAAAACAAGCAGGCTGGCAAGGTTAGGATCATCAACTACAAAGAAAAGAGAGAAAGGGAAGGTGAACAGCCACTGAAATAAGTGTGTGTTAAGTGGAGGAGAGATGAAAGATGAGGTTTAGAGAAGCAGCTCAACCCTCTGGATGCACAGCTCCAAACACAACACAATCAAAGGTTTAGAGTTGAATCAGTGAAACAAAGGGCTGTGGAGAAGGTATGCCAAGAGAGCCAAGCTCTAATATTGTTTTAAAGTGTTTTCACTTCATATCTTGAACATTGAAGTGAAGATTAGAAGGGTTTGGTGAGTCCTTGACTCACCAAACCCTTTCTTTAGTACCAGGAAGAAGTCGCAGTGGTGAAGCGCCAGGTGTTATCTTATCAGCTGTTTCTAAGGGATTCTGTTGAGGCTGTGCCACAGTCCTGGTAAAATACTGATTTACTGTGTTAGTTTTCTACACATTTCTCTGTTCCTGTAAAACACTGTACAAGTCAAGACCAACAAGTTCCAGTTTAAGATAACAGATGGTTTTGTTACGGTTTTATCAAAAACCTATATTGACACTGAACCTAACTACACGTAATTAGCCAGCCTGCTATTACAAACCATTATTTAAGAGTACACAGCAAACTTTGGTTCCAAAGGCTTTGGACATCGAACAAATCGGAATTCAACCAAAAAATTTGGAATTTTTTTGTCTTGGAAGTCGAACAAAATTTGGAAGTCGAACGCGAAACAAACGCAGTGACATCCATCCTCCTCCTCCTCCTCTCCCTCTCCAACGTTCACGTATGCCAACTGCTCACCACCACAAAGTTCTTATCTTTATTGTTCTCATGCTTTAACTGTAATGTGCTTTTTATTTTAGTTTACTGTATTCAATAATTTTTCACTTATTTGCGTTCCATTGCCTACGGTACGAGTTACGGTACCGTAAACTTCTGTCCAAAAGACAACGGTAACTCGTACCTGAGACTAACATGATTACGTCAATGTTTTTTTTTTTCTCTTTATGTTACGATACCAGACTTGATCATCCGAAATCTGCGTGGTGAATGATAAGCGGAACGAGTTTTTCTCTTCTTTATTGAACCGGAGCCCGCTACGCTCACTTGAACATACAATTGAACAAAGGCAAATTACGCATGCCGCACTCAACAGAACAAGAGTTTTATATTGACATGCAACCGCTTCTGGGTACAACAGGTACAAGTCCCATTGATAAGAGTGTCACAGTATTGTACTTAACACTTTCTTTCTCATGTTTACTTCTTTCTTTTACATTTCTTTGATGTTTCATTACTATACAATTTGATGTATTTAAAGAAATGATCAATGCTAACACCTAACTATAGTAGGTACATAATAGCAACCCATATATTTCTATAATGATAACAGGTATTACTAAAGCTCGCCAGGTCAAGGTAACGCAACAGTTGTAATTATTAGGATGGTTGTCAGGATGATATTAGAGTTCTAACATTCTGAATACTATTTAGAACACAACCCACTGAAGAGCAATATATATGATCCCCTCCATTTTCTTTCATTTTCCTGATTTTAAAGAGAAGGGATTGTTAAAATATTGTGTAGGTGAAAAATAAAGTCCATGTGATGAATTTACCTTCCTTTATTCCCCAGCAGCAGAAACAATAAGTAATATAAAGATGATGTATACCTTTACATTTTATATTCAGCCAATGGGAGTGGTCAAAATAAAGTTTTAAATAATTTTCTGCATCCCAAAGGTCTCACAAACAGAGACTAGATTCAAATAATAAGACAATCATCATTTTGATAAATGCTGAGCTCCACAGCTGTGTAAAAAATATTTCTTAAGAAACTAATTTTTTAATCTTCATCATTTTCCTCTGCATTTTCTCTGATGTCATATTTTCTCAGAATTTAGTTTTTGCTGCTTCAATGTCCAGTGATACTTGCTGTAGTGGTTTTGGTTTGGAAATGTATGGAGATGCATCTTACTGTCTGTCTATGTAAATAATGCATGTAAAAAGCAGGGTAAGTGGGCCAGTCTTCCTTTAGTCTGTGGTGAAGTGACTTTCTGCTGCTTCAAGACAGCAAAGTGCCCAAAACGTACCTGACCACAGCTAATTTTAAAACCAACATCCCCCTGGCACACAAAATTGGAGCAAGTTCATTTGTTATTTGTAGTATGAAAATTAAATTGTGTGACTTTTACTTAGAAAGTGCATTGAATCTTATCTATTAAACCACAGTCATTTCGGGAAATTCTGAAAGGAGAGCATGTGTATATACATAAATACGTATGTATCTTGTTTATCTACAGTAAATACCTTATAATACCTTTGGGAGGTATATTAGCAGTTAATATCCTCCAAAGATCCACAGATTAGCCTTTGTGTTATTGTTAGCTAACTACCTTCCTGACAAGCACTGATTAATTATTCCTGTTTAAATCAGCCTTTGGTGGACTGGACTTTCCAGACACATGGGATTTTGTGACCTAGTCATGAACTTTGTGAGTAAAACGGAGCTGAGATGTCTGAGATGCAAAAAAATTGGAAGGATAAAGAGGATAACACCCAAATAAATTACTGGATTATCACACAGGCAGCAATCTGGTATTTTTATGATACAAAAAACACTTTGTCCTACTAGAATATAACACAAACCTGGACTTACCAAGCGATGTGGGTGTACCTAAAAAGAACCCTATTAGAAATTAATAATACAAATTAGTATCATTCTTTTAGAAAAGAAAGACACTTTCGACACGTTTTGTCACCTTGTCATGAATCAAAAAGTTTAAGAGAGTATATTGTCAAAATTACACAGGTACCCAATCTGTTTTTATAATCATTCAGCTCTGTATAACTAGATTCTGTTACATACAACATACACTATAGACTTGGTACTTTTTGTAGCTGCAGCCAAATTGAAATTACAACTATCACATGATAAAACTCATATGATACTTAGGACACCAAATGCTCTTTTTGTGAAATAAATCCCAGTAAACCCACTGAAGGCTTGGTACTTCTGAACCCAAGCACTAAAATTACAATATTGACCATTCAATGATCCTGTAGAAAACTGTGTGGGACTCTCTGGTGTGGGATTGTGCGAGGTCCACAAATCAATTGTGAGACTCCACTTTATACTTATACTTGGCCTAGAAATGTAAAGTAACAAAAACCACGTACCTTAACTATGCAGATGACACTCTACTGTATATTATACATCTAATTTTCATCTAGTTACTATGATCCTATAGAGTAACTGCAGCTGGGTATTGACTAAATCTACAAGCATGCATCTAAACTCAGACATAACTATTACTATCCTATTATTATTATTATTATTATTATTCATAATAATGATAATAACAATATTCATTCATTCATTCATTTTCCAACCCGCTTAATCCGCTAACGCCGGTCGCGGGGTAGCCAGTGCCTATCCTGGCAGTCTCAGGGCGTGAGGCGGGGGACACTCCGGGCACGACGCCAGTGCACCGCGGAGCCACATAGATACAAACAAACAACCATTCACACACACACACTCCTATGGTCAATTTGGGACCGGCCAATCAACCTGAAGCGCATGCTTTTGGAGGTGGGAGGAAGCCGGAGAACCCGGAGAGAACCCACGCAGACATGGGGAGAGCATGCGAACTCCGCACAGAGCGGGACTCGAACCCGGGTCTGCCGTGTTGTGAGGCAGCAGCGCTAACCACTGCGCCACCGTGCCGCCCCATAATAACAATATATTATTCTAAAATACAACAGAACAGATTAATAATAAATAGTAATTTGAGTCTGCTTGAGAGTATGAAACTATTTTAGTGTGTTTCAGAATATGACAGTGTTACACTGTGAAACTGTTGCCGGGTGACTGAGATATCAACATGCCAGTCATACTGAAATTCAACTTCCCGAGGCTGCTGACCATTGATCCATGAGAAACACTGAGATGGTCAGGGTCAATATCTCTAACGATTGCTCTAATGCTGGATCAATATCCAGTGGCATTCCTAGTTTCCTTGAGAGCCAGTTCTAATCGATTGCTGCAATCAAACCATGTTGGCTTGCAATGTTAATATAATGGGTGTAATCCCTTATAAGTATCTGCAATGTGTAAATGAAGTAATGGCAATTGTTCAAGATGTCTGATCAGGTCTTTTTGGAAGATATCAGTGCGTCCTGTCATTGACGAGCAGCCGTGGGGAAACCCCCCCTGTAGCATCTATATGATCCCAGAGTAGAGCAGAAAGAACGGGGTTGTCCAAACAGATAGGATAACTGGGATGCATCTGACAGCACATTCTTCATCCTGCTGCATCTGCTGCTGTGATTGCCTTAAGTTAGATAGCAGTGACATCATTATGCACGACACCGCTGTCAACTCAGCGAAGAACTGATTCGCCTCAACTTCATTCTTCAATATGTATTCATCGTGGAGAGAAGTGTGCTTTAGAGAGTATTGAGGTATCTCTGTCTCTGTCTCTACTTGAATCCATTAAGGTAAAACTCCATGCCCTCTTCCATTATATTGGCAGTCTGATGGGAAGCATCCTTTTTTGCTCCCCCCCACCTCTTTCTCTACCTTCATTACTAAACAACTTATTGGAAACAATGTCTCATCTTTGAGGAGGGCACAGAGCAAGTGCATCTTTAAAACCTTCCTGTAAAAAGACAATACATACACACACACACACACACACACACACACACACACACACACACACACACACACACACACACACACACGTGTGCCAAAGAACAGTTCCAATTCAGAATCAATTGTTAGCTTGTTGAAATGGTAGGTTCATGGGTTCAAGCTCCAGTGCCCCCACTTCGTGGGGGCACTGGAGCCCCCATCTAGGTGCCCATCTAGGTGCCCATGTACATAGGCCTACCTAGCCTAGCCCCATAGCTAATACATGAATAATCAGCTGACCTAGTCAAATGACAAGCAGCGTTGGACTATAAAGCTAATTTAGCAACAAATTTGCATCAAGAATTTATATTTAAAAAAACAAAATAACTTGACAGTCTCATGTCACTACATGGAAAATACCCAGACAGCCTTATGATAGGGGAAAGCGAGGAACGTCACCTTAATTAAGGCTAATGGTGAATGTCTAAACACCTCTGACTCATCACCACAAAGTCAATTTTGTTTTCTAACTCATAGAAAGCACTCTTTTTATGTTGCCTTGGTTACGACAAATAAACCATACTGAATTCTGCTTTTTAGTAAAAAAAAATTATTTCTGGGAGCATGGCCATTAGCAATTGCTATATACTGAATGGCAAGAGTTTGGGTGTTTAAACCCGGATTTAAAAAGTTTAACTAACCTAAAATGTAAGTTTATGAATTTTTTTTTTCAGTTTATTCACATGACAACACATTACAAAACCATGACTGCATTATTTTAACTAGAAACGTGTGCAAGACTTTTGAGAACCCATCAATACAATACACAACACAATACCTGTCATAACAAGTGAAACTGTGAACATGTCCAACCCAACAGAAATGCAGAAAATGGACAACAAGCTGAGGGTGAACCATTTTTTGAACGACCCCTCCAGTGACTACAGCTAACATTAACACATTTACAACCTCATTCATCGAGGATTCAATTCTTCGGTACTACACACTACATACAAAATGAAGCCCCTCCACCATACCATTAGGTTCTAGTGCTGAACTCTAGGTACAGAGTCCTTATCAGTGAAAATGATCTAGTGAGTAAAACATTGAATGTAAAAATTACCTGAAAGCATGAACATTCTGTGGGCTGGATGGTTAACTTTGGTGGGATGTATCTGTCCTGCAGGGGGCGATGTCAGTCACTACACTAAAACATATCCAACCAACTGCCCATCACTATGACAAACTAGGTTTCAAAATGAAAAAAAAAAAAAAATGGAAAGAAAGCAAATAGAAAGAGCAAAGAAAGTAGAGGACAATAAAAGAAAACCGGTACTGAAAGCCAGTCATACATGCTGAAGCCTGAGGGAAATATGGTTCTGCTTATCCAGGTTTTGATCATTACGTTCTTTTTTTTCTTTAACTCTCTCTCTCTCTCTCTCTCTCTCTCTCACGCACACACACACACGCACGCACGCACGCACGCACGCACACACACACACACACACACACACACACACACACACACACACGCAAACACACATGCAAGCATACGACCACACACGGTCACTCTATTATTCACTTAAGTACTTGTGGGGGCGTGGGAGTATAAATGCATGTCTTGCAATCACCCATGCATACACACACATGTTCAATCACACACATGTACTAACGTACCAGTAGCAGCAGCCTTTTACCACTTGCGTAACTTGAAATATGCAGACATCTGCACCCAGAAAATCCAGTCTGCTTTTCAACAGCCTGTACGGACTTTGTGCTTTTCTTTCCCGGATAACACTGCAAATGCGTTAACATCAGTGTGTGCTCTAGATGATAAATAGATCATGTGTGTGGATGCACAGTTTCACATCCTTTCCAGCCACATTATCACCTCTGAATCTGTAGTTGTGCAGCACTGCGGTTGTCATTAAAACAGAATCACTTGTGAGTGTGTGAGTGTGTGTGTGAGAGAGAGACTGTTTATTGCAGAGGCACTTATCCCTGGCCTCTGTGCCAACCACCAGCCAGCTGTCACTGTCAGCTCTTCAAACTCATGCACACACATATAAAAGAACATATGCCGACCCCCCCCCCCCTCACCAGATGTGTGCTACACTGCTCTCAAGGGCAGCCCACATACTAATATGTGTGGATTCCGTTGTGGGTCTCTGGGGCAGCAAGACAAACGAGCTTTAACTTTCAGGACAGAAAGACAAAGGGTGTGGTTTACACACAGTACCTGTCCTCACATATTGTATTACCGTCCATACAGGCAAAGAGGTCCATCCGGATCCATGATCACTGTTTAATATTAATTTTTTACTAAACATGTGCATCAACAACCTTTGATGATGTCAGTAAACAATAACTGTTAACCATTAAATTCTCAACTAATAAATCAAAATGTAACACCTCAACACCTCCTTAGGCCATGGTTGTCGACCTGAACGATGGTCTGCACTCTTTCGATCGGTGGTGAAGCGGAAGAGTTCAAATACAGTATCTTGTTTCTATTATTTATATTCATTCATTCATCGTCTACTGTTTCATCCACTGTGGCGGGAGGCTGGAGCCTATGCCTGCAGATGGTGGGTGGAGAGACGGGTGAAACTCCGGGGGCGATGTCAGTGCCCCACGGAGCCACACAGAGACACGGACCAGCATGTACGCACACACTCATACCTACGGGCAATTTGGAACCCGTCAATTAACCTGAAGTGCATGTTCTTTGGAGGTGGGAGGAAGCCGGAAAACCCCGAGAGAACACACGCAGACACGGGGAGAGCATGCAAACTCCGCAGAGCGGGAGGCGAACCCGGAACCGCCTTGCTGTGCAGCAACAGCGTTACTGCCTTATATTATTTATAATACATGATATTATTATTTATATAGTTTATCATTTGTTGGGATAAATCATTTTAATAAGGTTTTAATTTGTTGTGTAAGGTCACTGTTTTTCAAAACCAACGACTATCTAGTTACAATTTTTTAAATCTGATTACTCGTTTGTTTCTTATCAATGTTTTCAAAGTTGAAATCATTTAACATCAAGTAGTTCATAACATAGAGGCAAAGAATTCCTTTAAAAATTCCTTGTATCATTTCAGGCTCTTTGATTTGGGAGAATTTCTCAGCTAATCTTAATTTCCCCTTGAAGCACAGTGAACTGATATAAACTGCTTAATGCTTTATCGGGTTTCTACAAAGTGTAATCTTTAACTTGTAATACTTGCTGCTGGATGTTTCTTATCAACACACTTCTAAGAAGTTGTTCTTGACTTTTTAATTTTTTTTCTGCACACATTGTTGGTACATTTTACAAAGTATTGTAGCTTGGCTCTGAAGATGAGTAAATACAGTATTTGTAAGAGAGATGAAAAGCCAAAAGGAATCACAAGCTGGTTAATGACAAAATAATCATGAAGTAACTCTTGGGACATAGAATCTCCCCTAGAACCTGGTCTAATCATTGATTTGATAGTTATTCCAGATATAAACTTTACCAGTTATATACAGAATTAATCTATTTTTAATAAATAGATGTAAATAAATAATAAATATTGTAAAGTATGACTGAGATGAAGGCGTATTAAAGACTAAGAAGAATAAGAGACTTTTCCCTTGTAGCTGGTCTGAAGGTGGTACAGGACAAAAAAGTCCTGTGTCAGGGTTCATCTTGGATAACCATTATATCAATGATCATTTGAATAATGAGACATAGGGTGAGAGCAATCTTTTCCGATTGAGCAAAAGAGAGGATTTTCACAAGGGAGGACTTCTTTATTTGGGTCAATTTTTAATCAATTCAGTGAGTAAAGTTCAGTGAGTTTAATGATTTGCTACTGCCTGTAAAATATATATATATTTCTTAGTATCCTTACTCTAATAATTAATAATTAATTTAGTAAGATCCAGTATTTAAAGTTGTGAACCTACTAGATTGAAGTGATTTTATGAAAACAAACGATGAGTCATTTCAGTGCTTTTTAAATTTTACACAAGGTATTAAAGGGATCCTATAATGAATGGTTTTTTTTACGCCTCTATATATATACATATATATTCTGGCGGGGAAAAAAAATCCTGTATATATATACAGTGTTTAGCTCAGAGCTTAACACTGAAAATTCCTCAGTTGTTGTTGAAGTCAGCTAGTATTTGGCTAACAAATTAGCTCTATATTGGTTTGTGTATGTGTAGCCTGCATGTCTGTATGAGTGTATGTGTGTGTGTGTGTATGTGTGTGTGTGTGTGTGTGTGTGTGTGTGTGTGTGTGTGTGTGTGTATGTGTGTGTGTGTGTTCACGTACGGTGTGTCCTTAGCATCATAGCACACATACACACACATATGCCACCCTTTTTTTAAATCTTATTTACATTTCCTTACGAGCATGAGTAAAGTCAGCTTATATTTGGCTATCTAGTCAGCTCCACTCTGTGTATTTGTGTCCTTTGCATCATAGGAAACACACACACACACACACACACACACACACACACACACACACACACACACACACACAAATGCTGACAAGCACACACACACACACACCCTCACCGCATGTTTATCTTATTTACAGTTGCTTATGAGTATGGTGAAGTCAAGGCGAGGGAGATCATTGTTGGAGATGCACACATGTCCTGATCGGCGCGGGTTGCTGCAGAACGGGGAACTAGTCAGATGTGATGCTTCATTGATACATACTTTATTGATCCCTGGGGGGGGGGGGTTGCTTTTCTTCATAGTTGTACTGCTCCAGAAGAAACCACAGAGAATGTCAGAATCAGGACAATTTAGGAGTGAAGAGCTAAATCGTAAATCATAATAAATCGGGAATATTTTAGAGAATATACACAGGTATGTACAGTTTTTAGTGTCCTAGCTTCCATTTGTCCTTTTCCTCATTGCGACGTAGGGTTAGTGGAGGTAATATAGCTCGTCCAACTTGTTAGCCAGCCGTCTCTCATCGTCCATGATGACCTTTGGAGACATGGATTTTTTATTATCTCCTGCCCATACTTCATTGTCTCCTGATTTTTTTTTTCTCCCCCGCCTGCAACCATGGTGTGTTTTTCTCTACCTTTGCACAAAAACTGTTTGTTGGTTGGTGAAAAATGCAGTTCAATCAGCTGATCTTGTGTGTACACATTAAGCCAAGGAGTTGTTTTGGTCGGCTGACTGACTGAAAGTACTTCCATGATTAAGGTAGGAAAATTAACAGTTACATAATGAAAACTACGAGAAAAAAATTAAGAGAGTAATAATTGCCAGCATTGTGCATATGCGCATAGAAGCGCGTGGATGGTGGCATGTGTATGTGGTGCATGTGCATCACATGCACGCATCACATTTCAAATACAGTGTAGTTCAACATTTGGCAGCCATGTGAAATTAATTAAAAAAGGTATCATTTGGAACCATTAACTGCTGTTTTGCAATGGGACAATTAACACAGAGCACTATATTTAAACTATTATCTTCTTTTCAATGGTCTTTCATTCATGTAAAATAAAATTTTACAGCTGAGTGTGAGAGGAAGGGATGGGGTGATATTCATGTGTATCCATGCATATGATGTGGCTCTTTGCGGTAACTGTAAAAAAATGTCTTTCACTCACTGACTGGTTGGTCACCCCCGTGTACATTATGATAAGAGGATATAAAAGCAGCAGCACCCCACACACTGTAAATGCCTTATTTGATCATATCTATAAAGATCATACATGCATATTTGTAATATGTAGGTTGTAAATTTTTGACTAAGCATACAGGTTAGTCATACTTTAAGTGTACAGTGTTCCTCCCTGCAGCTGGGTTCATCATAGGCGGCCTCAAAGTTTTGCAGACTTTTTTGTGCAATTTTGCAGTTTTTTACGGTGCATTCTGTTTTGCGTCCTGATTAGCACATTGTGTTCTGCACCCCATGTTTTTAAACAAAAGAGAGAAGAGTGAAAAGATTAATGCCCGTCTGTGAAAAGTGTATTAAGTGTGCAGTGAGGGTTTTACAGATGTCAGACAAAAATGGTCAAGTTACAAATTTTTTGGTGGTGGGAAGGAACTGTAGAACCAAGCGAGAACCCACACACACATGTGGGGAACATTGAAACTCCTCTACAGGCTCCAGGTGGAATCGAACTGAGCACCTTCCTGCTGTGAGGCAACTACACGACCCACTGCAGCACCATGCAGCCATTCATGCTCTTGCATGAATATCATGCCTTTCCTTCCTATTTGAGAAAACAGTATCTCATCCTAAATGAAAATTTAATATAATAAAACGTGTCACTGAGGATATACGTAAGTTTGTTGCACAGATATTGACTTTCTTTTTCTTGCTGCCCCCTCCCTTCGATTTCGAAGGGGTGGTCTCCTCTGTGTCAGATCATGCCTGGGTCTCTTTGCACATTTTATAGTGTGGGCAGTAAAGATGATTAAAGACTCCTCCAATATTCTTCCTTTGGGGAACAAGTGATGAGAGGGAGATCGAACCAGCGAGAGCGAGACAGATTGAGATCTATTTCAACACCAGAGCTTTTCTGCTTGTATTGTCTAAATCTGAGCAAATAACATGCAAATCCTCTTCAATGTAGTTTTTCAATGTTTTGCACCATCTAAATATATTAGATACTAATTCAGATACACTTTTTCTTTTTGTGGCAACTACTCCCCATTAGATTATATAGGTATAATTGTGATTATGTTGCTCACAGGTGCACCTCACTTTACATTCTCTGTCATCTGTACATGTGTGTGTTTGCTGGTTTATAGCATGATTGTCACAAATTCCTTCCTTCAACAAATTAATAATTTAAAAAAAGTTACCCAGAATGTCAAATTGAGTACACGTGCGAATAGGAATGAGGAAGGTGAAACAATTTGGCTGAAGGGAGTGGAGGATTTTAAATACTTGGCCACCCAAAGCAGTGGAGGCTCTAAATAGGAAATGAAGGAGAGATTGGAAGCAGGGTGGGCCGGATGGAAAAGAATGTCAGGATTTATCCATGATCTGTCCCAGCTAGGCTGAAGGGTGATGTCTACGTGATGGTGGTGAGATCAGCTATAATGTCTGGGTTAGAGATGGTGGTACTGATCAAAAGACAGAAGGCTGAACTGGAGGTAGCAGAGCTGAGGGCATTGTGGCTATCACTAGGAGTGACCAGAATGGACAGGATTATGAACAGCTCATAACCGAGTTTGTTGGGAGAGTGAGATACAACATGTATGTAGATGTAGAGATGAGAATTAAGCACAGAAAAGCATGCTGAGGATGGATCTGCCAGGCAAGAAGAGAAGAATAGAATATAATGATTTTTATTTTCATAATAGTCAAGTGTACAATGACATTTTAAATACAACTCTCAGAGCAAAAACTCATGCGCAAAGAAGCAAGTGTAAAAAACAGAACGCAGGTTCAGGAAACAAAGACTTATATAAATGTATTTACAATTTGTATTTACAATAATGTATTTACAGCGGATAAGAATCCAGGGATATATAGGGATGTGTGTGTGTGTGTGTGTGTGTGTGTGTGTGTGTGTGTGTGTGTGTGTGTGTGTGTGTGTGTGTGTGTGTGTGTGTGTGTGTGTGTGTGTGTGTGTGTGTGTGTGTGTGTGTGTGTGTGTGTGTTGTTTGTGTCACCATGCAGTCCTGACGTCCACCCCTCTTTCGACTTTTATACCTTAAAATACGTGTTGTGCAGCTGATCTGAAAGTCTCATTTTGACATGAAGGCTTTCCCATAAGATGTTTATTAGACATCGGTTTAAACAGATATACTGGTACTCTATATAGGTCACATGACAGGTGACCTATGTTCCAACAAAGACCGTGAGAGATTATTCAAAGATTTGAAAGAAGATTGCTCAAGCTTTAACCCAAACACTGGCACAAATCCATTTAGGAACAGTACAGTATATCATTCCATACATAATAAAAAGCAATTCATAAAAGTACATCTGACAATTCCTCTTATTTTTTTTAGCAGTCTTTCAAGGGAATTTTTGTCTTTGTTTGATAGGAAAATTGAACATTGTTACAGGAAATAAGGAGGCACTTTGATATACAGCACAGAACATTGAGTAGTATTCCATCAAAGTGAACACAGGTCACTTGGACCAACAAGCCATGAAGGATGTTTTCTGAGGCTTTCAGGACACAGAAACACAAGTAAGAAAAATATATTGAAGACATGGAGGCTGCACTCGCAGCAATCTGCATGCATCAATGTGTTTCTCTTTCTCTTTGTCCCTGAAAGCCCCCAGCAGCCAACTCTGGTGGGTTTTTTGTTTGAAAGCAGGTTTCACATTGAATGGAGGTCCATTTTAAATTTTTGAATCGGGGGCCATCGATGCTTGAGACCACACGATTGAGATAATGAAATGAAATTCAAGTTGATTCATACTGTGTTATGTAACATGTTTTGACTGCGGATTAAACAGCACATGCTTTTTCTATTTTCTCCTTTTTTTTTTGGCTTATGATGAGGACTTTCCAGGACAGTCCAATGTATGCTCTGTAATGCTACAGTTCAGGCATGAAGCATGGCAATATGGGTGAAATAGGATTATGCTAAGCTTTGCCAGGGGGGAAAAAAAAAAAAAAGATAGTATCAACCTTTCTCTGACCTCTTGGAAAGCACCAACATGCCTCTTAGAATACAAGTTTTTGTACTTTTTTAAGTTCTCATAAAGCAAAGGTGAATTCAGGAAGATGCAAGGGAAGGTCAGCTTCTCCTAAAATGTCAAAATACAAATGTTCAAATATGTACTGTTGTGTTAACATTTCATTGACGACAGATGCATTAGACCACACTCATCTCAAAGCCTGAACCAGTCCTCTGCCTCTAGAGTCTCACGGGTCACAACACTGGGGAGTTGCCACTGAATCCGGCACCGGAGACTGTGTGACCACAGATCTGAGCAGCTGCTTAGACAGTAGCAGTGGCAAACATGCTCTAGCCTGACTCAATGTCCCCATCCTCTCCCCAGGATCAGGGTCGGAGCTGAAGACCCCATTGATAGAGGGCTCCTTCCCAACCATCATAATACCTTTTGACCCCATCCAGGTCTCACTACCACTGCCCACGTGAGCGTCAAAGTCTCCCAGAAGAACAATGGAGTCAGTCAATACCCAGTACTCCTCACAGGGACTCCAGGATGGTTGGGTTCCCTGCACTGCTGTTAGGGTCTTTGGTTGAAACAACAGTGAAACACCTCTCAACGATCTGAAGACACAGGTTCACTAGGGTGAACTCCAACGCATGGTAGCTGAGCTATGGGCTATAAGTAAGCCCACACCAGGCTGCCACCTCTAAATGTGGACAATGCCAAGTGTAGAGTCTAGCCCCTCTGGAGGTGATGAGCTCCTTGAGAGGGGCTCCCCAAGAAAGGTGACATTCCGTGGCCCAAGAGTCAGTCTCTGTCCAGGGATCATAGGGGCTTTTGAAATGCTCTTAGTCTGGTCCATCACCCAGGATCTATATGCCAAGAAAGATCCTACCAGGACAATATAGCTACCGGAGTCATTTGGGCACTCAAACTCCTACCAAAAACGGTGGCAGTTCAAGGGAGAGAAATTATTTACTACCCTCTAAAAAAAATCATTCGAGCAGAGCTATAAATAGTATTGAATCTTCAGATGTACTACAAAGTTCCACAACAGCAGTACTTAAAAGACTATCATCCACGCTCAATCATGCTGATGATAACTCAAATGAATTTTCTTTCTCACCAACAATCTCTAGAGCTTCACAGCAAAACTGAGTAGCATTATTCTCCTGCAAAACAGAAGAGGATGGGGGCAATGTAACAGCAAATAAAAAATGACTCCTTAGAGCTTGTGAACAGAAATTCAAGTTCCCAGAAGCCCCAAGATCCTAAAGGGATTTTGAAAGATTTGGAGACATTCATTGTGCTGCATTGAGCCATTTGCTGGTGTGTTTGGTTTCTCGTTGCATTCTAAAACAAGTGCCCATCCTTTTCAGTTGTTCAAGAGAATCTTGAAACATTCTTCTACTGCTACGCTCCAGACATTTCTTGTGGCACACATTCTGCTGGCACTTGGGTGACTAGATAATCAGCAAATGGTCATTTGTGAGTGAACTTTTCTTTTTGGTCTTCTAATTATACTTATATATGTGTCACAATCAGAAATTTACAGTTGACTTAGTTATAGTTCAAAATGATAAATACATCTAATATTAATTTTGGTTTTTACTTGAGATAAAGCCATAAGAACAACAGAGAGCAAACACACTTGCATGAAGGCTCATCAGCATGCTGGGTTCACTGCCCTCCACTGCTGGACTTCAGCAGGATGAGGTCTGGGCTCTTGTTCCCTCTTTCTTTCCCACTTGCTGACATTCTTGTGAAAAATAGAGAATAATCACAGCAATGTTTTTCCTCCACACACACCGCTCTGTGGGTCTCCACCTGTCAGAGGAGTAATTCACTGCAGTCTGATCACATTTGATTCATAGGCAAAGAGTAGAATATTTGAGATTAAAAAGTTGACCCACACATAAATTAATGATTGTCATCTTGCCCTGTGTATCTCCTGCTATAAAATGTGTGTGTGTGTGTGTGTGTGTGAGAGAGAGAGAGAGAGAGAGAGAGAGAGAGAGAGAGAGAGAGAGAGAGAGAGAGAGAGAGACCTACATGTGCTGATGCACTTTTATGCAAAAAGGATCTGTATAATGTAATTCAGATGTATGTAATTCCACTGAAGAGAAAGCCTAAAAACAAAATCTATTTTTTTATATTAAATATCCCTTTAATTGTTGCAAATAAATGTTCCGAATCTTGAATTTGCATTACACTGTCAGAAGCAATGGGAATATGCTCCCTTAGAAGAATGGTAATTAATGCACACTGGACAGAACAAATCATGTGTTTTTGGTATGTATGATGGCAGAGGTTATAGGCAGTGTATGGGTAATCTTGTTTTGAGTGTCACTGCTTTATGAACATGGATCTGATCAGGTCTATGGCCAGATGCAAACAATCTTCAATCTTTTCACTAACTTAATCTCTTTGCCATTTATGTTTGTCACCTTATATTAGTCTCAAGAAGGGAGAAATAAATAAAATTATGATATAAAGTGTTTCCATTTTGTGATAAATCTCTGTATGTCATTGCAAGGAATGTTAGTAGTATAAAAAGGAAACCTCAGGAAATATAAAAAGTCTCATCTGTAGATATCAAGATAATTGTTTAGGGATAGCAAATGTAATAATAAACGTATTGCCTTCAAATAAGAGTAATTAATATTTTCACAGCAGTGGTGGCGCAATGAGTAGCGCTGACGCCGCGCAGCAAGGCGGTTCTGGGTTTGTGTCCCTCTTTGTGCTGAGTTGGCATGTTCTCCCGGTGAATGAATGAGTGAATGGTTATACAAAACGACGACAGTTGTGAGTCAACAGGTGTTTTTGGAGATGACGAACAATTCAGGCAAAACCATGTTTTTTCCATAGTTCCTTCAAATCTGAGGATGTCTTAATTTACAAATATGTAAAAGCCAAAAAATAAACCAAATTGAATTATGTAGGTCAAACCAAACAAAATGACAAATGTCTTGAAAATTGTTATTAAGTGTTACTAATGGCATGGGTTCACATGTATTAAAATTTGTATTGTGGACAAAAAATTCTCTTAAGAGGATAATGAGAGGCGTAAGCTGGATAGATCTGGACTTGTATAAAAGCCCTTCACAGTCTACACTGAAATGACATTTGACCTCCCTCACCTGGGCTTCTGGATTCTGACATGTAAATTTTGCATTAGTGGTAGGTTAGCTCACCTTTCTTCCTCATCACTGCCAGGGTAACTTTAGTTACCCTGTAACTGAATGTTGTAGTGTAATATAAGGGCATTTATAGTTTTTTATTTATTAATTTTTTTAGCCCTGTCAGTCTCAGCGGTTCTTTGTTTGGGCTCCAGTCCAACCATGTTTGCAAGTCATGTTTCAAAAGACATGATTGCCTGCCTTCTCTTCTGCAGCCTCTCTAAGACTGTTTACCGAAATGACACTTCTATGGCTCTTATTTTTTTGCTATCCTCAAATTGACTGTCTTTCTGTTTTCTACTCAATTTCAGCCATTCTGCTCTGCAGAAAGCTTGTGTGTTCTTCTCTCTCAGAACAACATTCACTATTTCAGTTATTGTCTTAGTTTTGTCTTTAATAGTGTTACCGTACTTATTCTGTCAAGGGTCAGGTACATTTGAACTACTTTATGCAGCATAAATCCATTTTTTGATTTTTTCTTTTATTTATTTTGGTTCATTAATGTAATTCGTGAGACTCAGAGCAGGAACTGTCTAACTTTTCTTTTTCATAGTATGAATTTTATCAAAGAAATCCTCATGAATGACCTTCTTTATATTTTCTGACAAAATAACAGGAAATAGCTAAATTGATTCTCTCCGTCAGTGCATTCTGTCTGTCACATATTGAATTTAATACTGCTTGTAGGTGTTAAGTGAATTCAGATGAAAATTCAAGCTGTAATTTTCAAAATTTAACCTATAGAATTTAATTTATGCACCTAGTATGAAATATTTTTGAGTTAATCAGTGTTCTTGTTTGCAGGTGTTCTTGTGTCTCTGACGCACATTTTTATGACAGGGATGCACAATTGCCAAGGGGTATGCGTCCCTGGGATGCAAACTTTAAATGCACTTCCATTCCACAAAAATATTCACATTTTTTCCAATTTTCCACTTAAATTTCGAACCCGGGAATTGCCATTCTGTTTTGATCTCGGGTGAGTCTCGTCACAAGACTCACCCACGTGATTCTGCCTTCATAAAATCGACCAAACGGCAACATGACAGCTGCTCGTTTACAGGTTCATGGGTGATGAGGCACTGATTTCATCATAATTAGATTGACAAAAATATGAACCTTGACTGTAGATTGTAGTTTGCTGACACTTATTGTGCGGCCGGGGAAGAGGAATCCTCGGCCGAATCCCTGGGATAACCATGAGGCAGGAAAACTGCGTGCTTCACCTAGTGCCTTTTCCCAGTCGTTTCAGGACCGCTCAACTCAAGAAAGACGTTACACACATGCAGTTGTTGACAAAGAAAACACAGTACGTTATATACATTAGCTAAATTATGGGAATTTAGTTCATAGAGCAAACCTGTTGGAACATTTTAATAGTGATATATAGAGAAAATTCAGCAATTTTGAGTAAAAATAACCTAAAATTGGTGACGTTAAACGTAAAATAACTTTATAATACACATCACTGGATGAATATATATATATATATATATATATATATATATATATATATATATATATATATATATATATATATATATATATATATACCATTTAATTTATTTCTTCCATTTTTCATTGGTTTTCTCTCGATCATGACCACACGTCACTGAGTTAGATGCTCCAGAGCAACCAAAAGTCTTGTTGGGTTTGTCAGAAGCACTTTGGTGCAGTGTCCACAGGAGAATACATGAATTAAAGGCAAAGAAAACTGTTGAGTGAAAAGCAAAAGTAAAAAACAAACAAACTGTTTTACATCTTTCTTTATTTCCAAAACTGTTTTTTTAAATGATTACCAGCCTTTAATTTTGTGATAAAACTAATATGTACTTAATGAAAATCAAATCATTTAACTTATCAGTTTGTTTAGTTCTTATATTATTCTATTGGCAAAACTCAATCCTTGCGTATGCTTCTACCATATATTGTGTTATTACTTTTGGGGATGCATAAACGTCATGCTGGGATGCAAAAAATTGTGTATCCCAGGGATGCACTGCTTTTTAAAAAAAAAAAAAATTCAGCAAAGCTTAAAAGCAGGTTGATTCAGACAATTTTAGCTTCACAGCTAAATAAAGATATGGCACACTCTTTCTCTCCAAACATCACAAAAACACCTTCCCAATTTGGCACTCTATTTAGGCTGCAGAAAATTTCCCTTCTTTCTCTATTTCTAAGTCTCTGCTGGTCTGTCTGCAGATTGTTACCTGTAGGTGGCCTTAAATCACATCAATCTGGAAGCACTACAGCTTAGGCAAAGTGTAGAGTTTAACGGAGTGCATTGAATATGACCAAAAAGAGCAGCAAAAGTGTGTAGACTAAAAAGAAAAAGAAAAAAAGAAAGAACACAGCAGCAAACTGGGCAACGAAGCAGCAATGTTCCCCTTAAACAGCTCATTAATATCATCATCCACGAGAGCAAACTGTATGAGACCCACAGGGGAAAACAGTCTTTATTTCTAGTGAAATGTCATGTGAAACAGCAAACTGTTTGGCATGTAATCGAATATAATCACTGATGTTGATTCCAGCAAACGACAGCACTCTACATGTGTTTGTTTGAATCTATAGAATACAGCTGCAAAATGAGCTGCAGAGATACACATGTAGTTGTTTGAGAGCAAAAGAAAATGACCCCCTAATTTTAATATTTTTGAATTTGACTCTTAAAATTGTCATCAGTTAATGACATTTACAATTTCATTTAAGATGAGGAATTTGTTTTTTGTAAACTGAAAAATGACATTTAAAGCAGATACACTTCACTCCTCCTGTTTTATTCTTAGTTTCTGTTTAACAATTTGACAAAACAAGACATCCATTTTTCACAAGCATTTTGTTTTTTGATGACCTAATTCCAATAATTTAATTAAAATAACAGCCAAGTGTTTGTCCCTTGGAAACCTTTTCAAGCTCTCCCTCACCTAAATCCAAACTTCTGATGGTCGATGAAAGAATGAAAACACTATTCATCAGTTTTACAAGCAGGATCATAGTTTTGTTTTTTCAGCCACTGATTCAGTTGCGTAACACTTTTGTCTATTTAATGAAAATGTCAATGAATTTAAATTAATGAGGACACAGTATGTCTCCGCTCTGTACCCCCATGTATTTGGAATTTATCTTTGAAATGGTGATTTGCCCGCTTTAAATTGTACTGCAAATTTTAAGCACCACTGAATGATTCTGATAACAACTAATTCATCTCATAATCCAATGAGTCCGCTTACTTTGGATAATTAGGCAGTTGGATACAAGGCTGGGTAATTGGCCTTGGCAAAATGTTTCAGCTTGGATTCACAGTTTTTGGCTACAAGTTCAAAATGACAATATGTTATCCCACTGGCATGACGGCAAGCACCATGTCCCGTGTTGTTTTACATGCTTTAACCCGGATCGCCAGTTTTTTGGTTTGGTTTTGGTTGGTCTTTCAGTTTCATGGCTAGTCTTTGAGATGGATGATAAAAGTGAACTAAAAGTTGTTCTACTCAGTCGGTCAAGCTACTCTCTGAGAGCCAATCTAGTTAAACATGAAATGAACATGTAATGTTACATGAAAACCATCATGAAAACAGAAATGGAATTCAATTTAGGGTGGAAACACACAAGCAAAAGGCTGCAGTCGGTTCAATAAGATTTACAAAATAAAAAACAACTATATTTTATAATGCTCATAAGATTGAGCTTTTGAAAATATGTAGATAATTGATGACATTATGGAAAAAACAAAAGATGGCATTCATTTTGAACAAATCTTGTTCATTGCTGCACAGGGACAGTGCCCTGCAAAGGAACTTTGACGATAAATGTCATGGGCTCTATACGTATAATGCTCCTTGACCTCCAGGCTGTCACCTCATTCAACTAATAATTCATTCACTATGAGCTACTCTGGAAAAACTGGTGCAAAGAAAATCTGATTTTTTTCATCATTACTGATCCACATCTTGATCCTGACGCCTTTCTCCACCATGAACTAAATGAAGAAATCACCCCAATGACCCCACCCTAACTCCAACCTGGGAGTGACCAATCAGTCTAGAAAACTGCTCTTAACGTGTACTGTCCATCCCTTATTTCTGTTGTCCTGCTTAACTCGCCAAGGACAATGTGGATAAACACAAAGTGTTTAGAAAGTCGGCTTAATTTAGTTATTTTTCTCTATTTTATTCACACAGCACGCCCTCTAATTCCTCAGTGCCTTGGGGAAGTAAAACCAAGTGTTTATTTAGTATGCATAGACTATTCATACTATTGTTTTATTCAGTTTCACTTTAAATATAGACATTTACTTGTCCATCAACCATAAACTAGCTAGAAAAGTGATCTCACATTACATTCACAGACTTATGTAGAGTGACATTAACTTGTGTTTGTTTGACATCCCATTACGACTTTAATCCACCAAAGGCCACTGATTGTTTCGTGCCAGAAAGACATGTTCCCATATTGCAGCGAGCCTTCCAGAGCCAGTCATCCCAGCTTCACACACACCATTACACTCTGTATTGTCCTCTGTGTCCCTGCCTCATTACTCCTCATCTATTTTTAAAGGGGAATATGCCTTATTACAATTAGTCTGTTTAGAGGCCAATCTGTCACGCTCATTACAGGGAATTGCACTCCCCTTCCTTTCCTCTTTGTTTTATTTCCTCTTTGTCTTTCGACGTCTGCTCTGCTCATGTGACTCATTCCGCTGCTTGAATATACTGGAAGTCAGGGAATAAGATCATACATTTGAAGTATATATCTGGACCACAAAGCAGAGAAGGAAACAAAGAAGCACAAATTTTGAAAGATGCTTAGAGGACTTGGGGATGAGACAGGGAGGACAAAAGGGGGGTCAGACAGAAAGGTTGATGTCTAATTTGTACATATTTTGAATGATTTAAATGATTAAGGAAGAATCTGAGGCAATCAAAACCGCTGCTGCTAATGACAGCAAGAGACAAACAGTTCCTCTCATACATAGTGAGCGGAAATAGCCTCCATCTGAGATGAGTCCATTGAGGACCACTGTTTACCAAGTCAGCCATTTCTGCTCTAATTGTCCATGATCTGGTTTCAACCTGAAATGCATTACAGTCCAGACCTCAGAGGACCATTTCCTTCACCCCTCCCCCCATTGTTATGTTTTCTTTTCTCATCCTAGCGCCCTGTGAACCGGGTTATAATTCCAGCCTGGCTTTCACAACTTAATGTGAAAGGCAAAGAAAAGGCATTGCAAGTAACTTTTTTACCCACTTTAAATCTGCTTTTGAACTTCACAGCCCTTTCCCACGGCAACCTGGCTGGAGGTGCACAGCATGGGGATGCATGGTGGAAGAGTGGGCAGTATTTTCTTGGAGAAAAAAGGCATGCAAACTAACTCTTCAAATAATGTATAATATACACAGAACAGGAAAAAAACAAACCCCAAACCATGTCAATTACATTATACTGGCATGTGTAAAAAACCAAAACCCTACCCCTCGCTATGAACGCTCCTATCTGATCACAGTTTTAATTAGCTGGATGTCCTTTTGTCTGTCCAGGCTTACAATTGTTTCTCAATCACTTATTTATTACATTCTTAATTGCAATTTCACAGTGAGTGGTCATGACATTTATAGACCTTGCAGCTATGGGCAAAGCTGACTGAAGAAGTTACTGCAATCTCCCCTGTGGTAATGACCACTCACACCAGCCCTGTCTCATATACAGCTCATTTACATCCACAAGTATATTTTGTAGATACTGCAATGCTAAACTGAATATGTAATATTTATATTTCAGGAAAAAGACCGTCTTTATGAGTAAGTTATGATCTAAATAAAGATAATTTGTGATCAGAGGAACCCTTTCAACTAAAGTAGGAGCTGTTGAAGTTTTTATGTCTCAGTTTTAAAGTAAAAGCTTTACTCTTACCGAAAGTGAGTACCCTTCCAGCCAAGAGTAATGTTGAACGATGTAAGTGCAAGGGGATTGGTACTTTTCTCCATGTTACCTTCTTATGGGAACTTGACATTTTCCTTGAGTAAAACATTCTCATGAGTCTGATTTGCATTAATCTTTATAATAGTCATACTGGATCTGTCTAGGAGTAGCTCATACCAAAAATCAATGTCAGCTGGCAAAGTCTATTATCTCAAACACCTCCATATAGCTTCTATGTGTTATAACATTACATTAGCAGTGGATACAACTTTTGAAATGGACATAATGCAGGCACTAATTATGTTACCTCTAAAAAAACAATTAAATACCAACCTCTTTCGCAGCAGGTAAGGTTGCCCCAAAAATGTACAATCTACGATATGTTCCATGGACAATTATGCAGGCATTCAAGCATATGGCACTGAAAACGCCCTGCATTTAACTGATGTTTCCCACTACACAAACACCATCATAAGCACCTATAAACTCAACCACTCTCACAAAAGCACAGGTTGAAAAACCACTCAGTAGCGACAAACAGCTTTCAATAGCTGAATAAATTGACCCAACAGGGCTTTAGCAAATCTACAGAGACGCTTCACTCATCCAGTGAGTGAATAAATATCTGTTAAAAGAAGCAATTTGTAATATTTTATAGTCCTGGATATGGTCTGCCTGTTGTCTCTCTATCTGATATATAATTACAGCTGAAGATTGTGCCGAAGGCAGATTTTGAGAGGATTTTAAGGGGGCATCTCTCATCCTCCCTTTTCTTCCCTGCTTTGGCTCCAAGAAGTTTCAACTGGTTATCTTATTTCTAAAAGAGACGGAGGCAGAAAATGCAGAAGCTGATAGAGCTGACGGAGGGAGACACAGGCCGTGAATTTATGTACGTGAAGAAGTGCATGCAAACACAGCCGTATCCAATTACACACACAAACACAAACCATCGCACATTCTATTTTGCTTTCTGGCTATTTCTCTCTGGTTTGGTGCTTTTGGCCTGATGATTATGTAAGCAGATGATAAATGTGGCTGTGTGTTCAGTCCAGAGAGCCCGATATATTCTTGCTACAGCAAAGGGTCAACAGGTCAGCAGCGGAAGGCAGTGACAGTCAGGGGCATTTACTCAGTTATTCACATAAAATATGTGACATAGTCTTAAACCATCCTTGATTTATTTTCTATGCTCATGCAAAGGAGGGAAGGGAAAAGCAAAGCTACATATTCCACGTCTATTTATGGAATTGATTAAAATACAATGAGATGTTGGTTCAACCAATTCGCAAAAATCAGAATGCTGACAGCAAATGTGAACCCACTCAAATGTAGCCCACTCACACCCATTTTGTGGTTTTGTATCTGGTTTGGATCTTTGGAGACAAAGGTGATCTGAGTGAAGATTTATATTATTCCGTCGTGTAATTCATTGAGAGCAAAATAATATAGAAAAAAATGATCAAAGGACTACAAAATCATGAATTCACCGAGGGGACTAGATCCAGAACTAAACCCAAAATGAAAGTGGAATTCTCAGATCACTGGCTGATCCAATGTATGTAATTTCCCCTAGACCATACTTAGTGTGCTCAGGAGTGTGTATGGCCTCCTTGTGCTTGGATGCATTCCCTACAACATCTGGGTATGCTCCTGATGAGATGACAGATGGTGTCCTTGGGGATCGCCTCCCAGAACTGGATCAGTCAACTTCTGGACAGTTCGTAGTGCATTGTGGTGTGTGTGTGTGTGTGTGTGTGTGTGTGTGTGTGTGTGTGTGTGTGTGTGTGTGTGTGTGTGTGTGTGTGTGTGTGTGGGTGTGTGTGTGTGTGTGTGCTACATTACATGATGTACAAGAGTTCCTTTTTTTTTCTTTCTACCAGAGTTGCTTAATTGGATTCAAGTGTGGAAAATGGGCGATCCAGTCAATATCGTCAATGCCTTTGTCATTCAGGAACTGTTGACACACTCCTGACTCCCGCTGCATGAGGCCGGGCATTGTCATGTCTGGCTAGCACATGGAGGTCTGTGCAGCCGTCTAAGGATATACCTTTCCATCCCATCACAGACACACCACTGAACCAGTCATAGTGAAGGGTGTTGCAGGCAGCATACAGTTCTCCAAGGCTCCACTGTGTCTGCATATGATCTTGGGCCCCACTAGTGGATGTCAGGCCCTCAGCCCATCCTCATGGAGTCCGTCTCTGACAGGTTTGGGCAAAGCAGGCAAACCAGTGGCCTGCTGAAGGTCATTCTGGAGGCCTCTGCCAGCTCCTCCTCCTCCTCTTTATATAAAGAAACATAATAGTCCTATCTTTGCATTGTTGTCCTCCTACTGCCCCTTCACCTCCCCTGCTGTGCTGGCCTGACTCCTGGTTTCTCCTCTATGCTTGTGACACAGGACTGGGAAACACAGCACGTATGGATGCTCCATCGTGGAGTAACTGCACTACCTGAGCAACTTCTGTGGCCTGCAGATACCCCATGATCTAACTAGTAGTGAGACCACTGGATGAATGCAAAACTAGCAGATGGTGAATCAGAAAGGAGGCAGGATGCAGAAAGGAAATATTCTATCTCCAATTACAAAACCATCGCTTCATGAAGGTTGTATTTCTACTTTATTTTCCTTCTTTCCTTTCCAATTTGCACAACAGCAGAAGAAAGTGATTCACAATCAGTGATGCTTTCTACCTGGACAGCTTGATCTCACAGGAGTTTGACTGACACGTGTTTCCTTTATTTTTTCAGCAGTTCATATATATATATATATATATATATATATATATATATATATATATATATATAATTAAAGAAATGAATTCACAACATCATTACCAGCAACTTAAACAACATCAGATAAGTCCTATCAATTTACTCGCTGACTGTAAATACCTTAAGGTTCAACATCAATTACGGAACTAAGGTGTGTACTATTCTCAGACAACAATCTGTTTGGTTTCAGGGAACTTTAATTAGGAGCTTTCTTTTTTTTATTTAGTTGGAAAGATTGTCATGTCACCCATTAGTCAGTTTGAAGTATGTTAAAAAGAAGTTTGAAAAAGATCAAGGATTCCTGTAAACTGTTGCATTTTTTTATTATTGATTTATGTCTGTCTGTATATATATATATATATATATATATATATATATATATATATATATATATATATATATATATATATATATATATATATATATATATATATATATATATATATGCATTTGTTGCATCTGATTTGTTTTGGGAACACATTCACATTAGGTACCTTTGATGTAATTCAGAATAAACCACGATATAATTGTGAAATTTCCGCTTCTCTATAATTACATCACCTTAAAATTTGTCTATTCATGGAGAGGAATATTCAGCCTGTGATTAAAGTTGAAAATAGTTTTCTCTGGCTTTGCGATAGTGTCAAGGTCCTAATCATTGTCACCAAGTTAGTCTTTCTATGCTTTTGGCATTTTAAAAAATTTATTTTGACTGTGTTACATGATCATCACAAGCTGATCATCACTTCACAGTAACCAATGAAAAACAATATAGCTGACTTTGAGATAATATGTTTTCTTTCTTTTCATTATTCCCTGAGCTTTATATTGTTGCATTGCCATGTATTGCTGAGAAAACCTTCTCAAGGCAGCAGTGTTAATGTGATGTGTTCGAGGGCAGTACAGAATCCCAAATGTCTCCCTATATGTGTGTAGGTAGTAGAGCTGCTCCCTGTTGCTACAATTAAAGAGAATTTCATGGTGCCAGAGGGAAGGCACTGAGTCTGTGATGATAAAAGCCAGCATATGTGTGTTGGGACACTGCTAAATCTCACGTAACACACTGATAACCCATCAGATTATTTGATAGACAGGTGCATTATCAAAGCTTGTGTCCCATGTCTGCGCATTAGTCTGCATGATAGACAGATTTATCTGAAGGAGAAAACGGATGATGCACATGTATCTCCCTTGTTCCCTGAGCCAGGGAAATTACACAACTGTCATATGTGATTTTGACCTTGGAATACAAAAAAATTGTATAGGCACAGAGGATATTGGTTTTCGCAGTCAAAGCGGATTCATGTCAAGATAGCTTGCCACTTAGTCCGTCACTTTGGATGTGGTTTTGTGAACTTCCCGCTTTGTAAGACAATTACACTCAAAGATTTGGCTGACCAAACTCCAGATGATGTCACAGCGCAGGGCTAATATCTGATTGAGTGATGGTATCTTTAAAATGTTCATTGACTCCCATTAAGACATAACATGACTGGAAACAGCACATAAAGGTCAAATCTCAAATTAAAAATTCCTGCAAGCATAACACAAGGAGAAAACATAAATAGCTTCTTTCTGACTAGAACACTGCTCTGGGCCATAATTACAGTGCTGCTTTCTGCTATATTGATGGAGAGCTGAAGTCAGACATCACTGTCAGAAGACACTTTTTAGAATGGGATGCTAGAGCATATTGGTTCTATACCAGAAAGGCAGAGATCAAAGAAAACAGGCATTTAAAAGGGCAAGGGTTGGGTGTGTTAAAGGTTTCACCCGGTCCATTAAAGCTCAACCTGGAGATCGATCACCACTCAAGAGACCTTAGGAACATTGCCAACTAATACAATAAAAATCTCCTTTTCAGGGTATAATGTGGGTTAGCCGTAACTTCTTTTAAAACCTCACATAGATTATAACTACACAACAAAAGATGTTTCTGTTGCCTAGTCCAACTTCTGTTTGAATTACTGAATCAATCAATCAATCAATCAATCAATCAATCAATCAATCAATCAATCAATCGATCAAGTTTTATTTATATAACACTTAATCATGGCAACAGACATTTCAAAGCACTTTAACAGACAGAAAAACCCAACTGAACCCTCCAGAGCATAAGTGACAGTGGCAGGGAAAAACTCCCTCATTGAGGAAGAAACTCCGGGCAGGACCCAGACTCTTTTGGGCAGCCATCCGCCTTGACTGGTTGGGTGGAAAAGAAATAAAAGGAAGATAAGGACAGGGAAAGAGAAAGAGAGACAGAGAGAGTGGCAGATAGACCAGATAGTCAGTGTCTTTATGGGGTCTTTATGGTTGGTGGATCGCTTCATAAATATTCTCATGTGTAAACGCACACAATCCGAACAGTTTATGCTTTCAAAAGGATGTTGATTACAATAGTACTGCAAGCCAGTCAGAACACGCACTGTTATTCAGAGTCATGAGCTCAGCATAATAGCACATTCAATTTCAAACATACAGCAATGTTACAATTAGTCAGCGATTTTTGCATCTGCATCTGCAGCTTGAATATATTTTGTAAAAATAGAGTGGAAAAAACTTATTGTGGACAGCCTGAAACACTTCTGAGCAATTAACATGAGCAGATAAGCAGTAATTAAGTTAGAGAAAGGTAACTAGTGAGTTATTATGAGAAATCCGTCAGAACATAGTTGTTTTTGATGTTCAGTTAATGTAGTATATTTTGTGGGAAGGTTGATCACATATGTTAACAACAAATTTCCAATTCTACCACAGAGTGACAGACTTTTAATTTCAAACACATGAGCTTTTGGCAGGGTTTGCTGGGTTACAGAAGAAACAACCAACCAAACAAGCAACTAAGTGACTGAGGATGTACTCCGTCTCAACGCAATAAAAAATTAAAACTGGTCACTCCAAATTGTCTGTAGGTATGAGTGTGAGTGTGAGCGGCCTACCAATGAACTGTCAACTTGCCCAGGGTGTACCCCTCCTCTCACCCCAAGTCAGCTGAGAAGGGTTCCAGCCTCACCCATGACCCGGTTGCCAATAAACAGCAGAAAACAATTTTTTTTTTTTTTTTTCTAATTTTATATACTGGTTTGATCCCCGAAGGGAAATTAAGAAAGCACACTCTAGCTACTGATTACAAACGCATGCATACATATATGTGAGTACAGGCCCCTGTATCACACACACACACAGGGGGGCCTGTAGGCATGCAGGGGAGGTAGAGTGGCAGGCAGCTCCTTCTTGGTGCGCCTCAAATGAGCAATTTGTAAAGGGGACGGCACCTTGCTCAAGGGTGCCTCGGCAGTGCTCCGGAGATGAGCTGACACCTCCCACTGTTAGCTCACCTCCGGGTATTTTTTGGGGGGGCGGGAGCGGGAATGGAACCGCCGATCTTAAATCATAGGACGACCTGCTCTACCGCCCGCTTTACCACTGAGCCACTGCCGCCCCAAGGTAATTATTATCATGTCATCATAAAGAAAATGTATGAATGAATGAATTTACTTCTTATAGCGTTTCATCAGGTGACTGATATCTTCTGTTCACCTCAGTGCGGGAGATGGACAGCGAGGTTTAAAGGGAAGGCATCACAGTTAAATTATCTGTTGCCTTAGTACCTCCAATTGAAAATCCTTTCAGTGGGGTTGAAGAAAGAGTGGTGATATTAACCATCCAAGACCCCAAGACTGGGATCATGTAACAATAAAGCCTGGGAAATTACTTTTGAGGTTGTTGTCAAGCACAAAGTGACATTGTCAATAGTGTCTTATTAAAGGTCAGGTGAGTGATTCTGGAGAGAGGCACTTGTTGACACCCAGAATATGACTTATAATATGTGACGGCAAATAACAGAATCTGGGATCAAGCCACCGACTAACCAAAGATCTGGTATTTGAAAGAAAAGAAAGGATGATGAAATAAACAAAACTCTTAATATAATTAGTGAAAAGTTAAAGACTAAAACCAAATCTGTGTGCTGAGTAGAGGATTTGGAGTAGTGTAGCATTAGTATGTAGCATATGAAACTTCAAAGGCTGAGGAAACTTCATGGTAAAATTGTTAAATAATAAGAACAGCTATATATAATTTAGTAGGCACTATTAATCTTTTGAGTTTATGGGTTGTACCACCAGCATCTTAAGTATGTCAACATAGACCAGCTTTGGACTTCCACGAGATCAGTGGACATGGGTCAGCTGCCAGAGTACTGGTCGCTGGGCACTCAGTTTGGGGTTTAAAATGACAGCAACCAGCCAGCTGCATCCTCCTCAGCTACTTTGTGCCTCATTGGAGGTACTTAACTCACCATACAGGTCACTCTTAGGTGTAAGTGACCACCACATGATGTCAAAAACTCTGCTCAGCATTCTGGGGTACGAACCATTTAGTGATCTTTCTTCCTGAGGGTGTTACAGTCCCACTTTCGCATCATGACAGCAGGATTGATTCTACTGCAGCTACAAAGAATTGGGTCCAGGTCCAGATCCAGATTTCCAGATCTTGATCATCTTATCGAGGGCTTGCCATGCTTGAGCTTTTCTCACTTGGATGTCTTTCTCAGTGTTATCCACACTGGATCCCAAATACCAAAGCCATCCCGTTGTTCTAGCGTTGTATCTTCCAAGTACTCAGACGGAGAATTAAAGTGAATAAAAGCAGCAATAAAAAAGAAACTCAAGGCCATGGTTATAGAAGTTGCTTCAAAACAGTTTAATAACAATACCACGATGTCATTGGAACCAGAAGCTCGAGTACAAAAAATATCTAAATTAATTCCATCTATTAAAGCTTCCCCACATTAAGAAGAAGCTGTAAGAGATGTGTCTGCTGTATAGTTCTGATACATCAATGCAAAACAGTGATGAAAAAGTTTTACTTTAACCCCTAGCCCTGTCTGTATTCACACAATCTCTGTATGCCATTGGTGAACAGACTGATAACAACATCATTATTGTTCATCATCATCATCATCATAACAATTTATGTGCACAGACATGTTTGGCTGTAAATGTGTGATTGGCCTAACTTGCTGAGGACTGTTGATCCTGGAAATATGAAGAAGTAAAGCCTGTAATTTTTAATTTGCCAGTTTGGTCTTTCTGTGTGTGTTAAAAGCTGTTCACACATCCGTGTGGGCTACGAAAAAAGCAAAAAAAACAAGTGATAAGTTAGCGTAGGACACAGAGGTTGAGTGGAAGAGGAGGAAAAGGAGTGGAGGGATAACAAAATATGAGGAGTTTGGGTGGGCAGATGGAGTAGCGAGGATGAAACATCTGCAGAGTAGCAGCAATGACAGAGAAAAGCTGATGTGACTGATGACAGGACAGCTGTTGAAAATAAGAGACACAATGAGAGATAGGGAGGAGGACAGACCAAAGACAAGGAGGAAGAGGAGGCGACAGGATGCTGGCCTGGACTGTCAACAACGAATGCAGTCAACAAGTACTGCAGAAACAAACAAAACTAAAATGAGACTCATTTTAATGTATGTGTATACATTTGTTCTCTGGATGAGAATATTTGTGTTTTTATGATTATTAAGTAGATGTAGAATTACCTCAGTAAAAACTATCAGGGATATTTTGCCATCCATCTATCCATCCATCCATTTTATTGAAGATGAGACTAACGTGATCATCCCGTGTTCCATTGATCGTCTCGTGGGTCACGGGTGTTGCTGTAGCCTATCCCAGCTGGCTGTGGGCGCCAGTCGGGAACGCCCCGGATGCATCGCGAGTTCATTGCTGAGCTGTATATTTATTATAGAGTGACTGTTATATTAAAGTTTATTCATATATATATATATCTTTGAAACACTATATATTATACTACTACATTTTCAAGATGGCTGAAAATCATATAAAGTGCATTCATATTGGAAATCTGTAACCTCAGTTATATCATCTGCTTTGATTGCATTATGACCTTTGGCAAAGGCTTGCAAGCTCCATACTAATCTCCTGTGTGTTCAATCCTTCAGGTCACTTGAAGGGCACACACCAGGTGCAGTCTACTCACCCTGTTGGCTGATAACCGTTTACCTGTGACTATATACAGATGAACCCATAGACAGGAATATAATTACAAAGGATGGTAACAATACCACAAGGATCTTTCTGGCTTCAGTAGACAGTAATGAATGATGATTACCTAACAAGTTACATGGATCTCTGAAATTCCATACTGATGTACAATTTATCATTATGGACTGCTTTCAAAAGCACAATGCCAAACCCCTACATAGCTGGAACTCATCTTAGATATTTATTGCAAAGCATGTTCAGCATGACCACCTCCTGCTTTTTTGATCAGAAGATAGCAAACAGACAAGAGGGCGGCTAATGGCATTGGTTACAGCCACATTCAGGAACTTGTGGGTAATTAAACACCAAATCAGTAAATTGCCTCCTGCGAGTGATCAGAAATATTATGCAATTCCACATCAAGAAGTGTTAGGAATTTTCTGTGTGTGTTGTGTCTTAAACAGTAATGGATCATGCGCACACGTCACTTTCCCCTCAAGGGATTAGAGAGTGTATGGAGATGTTAACCGTCATTTTGTGTTTCGTTTTATACTTTGTGTTGTACTGCCTGTTGTACTGCCTGTGCTGTACTGCCTGTTGTACTGCCTGTGTTACACAGCTTGTGTTGTACTGCCTGTTGCACCGTGCTATATGTCGAGCATATATGGTACATTTGACAATAAAGTTGACTTTGACTTTGGATTTGACTCATATATGGATGACTACCATATATATACTGTATATCCTAACCCGAAGCTGAGAAAAGTTAAGTCCTGGCAGGCAATACTATTTGTGACATTGACCGAAACATGAGACTATTTGAGCATTGTCATTAGTATCATTAACTTTAACCACAAGAACCAACACAAAAGACGTTTTTGTGTTATTCTGTAAAGATTTTGTATCACCCCTATTCAACTGGAACCGGGGGGCAGGGTTGTTTTCACACCACTCAAGTGGAAGATGGAATCAATTATGATTAGCAGAAGCTAAGTATTAACAACATGTTTACATATTACTGAAAGAGCACAAATCAAACAAATTAATATTTTTTTATGAACTATAATAGCAATATACTCAATTATTAAACGTAGTACAGTGGTACCTCTACTTACCAATATCTCTATATACGAAATGTTCTACTTCGTAAACGCCTCAACAGGAAAAAATTGCCTCTGGTTACGAAAGAAATTTCGAGTTACGGAAGGTAAAAATACAGTATGGGATGCTACAACAGGTTCCTGAACGCACCATTCTTGTAGCTGCTCTGCCATTGGCTATTACCTAGCATCCAAACATCCCAGTGGCTAAGAGGGTCCTCTACCGTATGTTTCTGTGTGTAGATACTGTAGATAGGCATCTATGCAGCGTCCTCGTCATTTGGCCCTCGACCCATGAGGTGTTCTGATAGTTTTACGCAAATATATACGCAAATATATTAACTTTTAGAGTATTCACTATGGACCCCAAGAAAGTGACGGAGAAGAGAGGAAAAGAAAAGATGAAGAAAATACTTTTTTTTCATACAAAGCAAGAGATAATGAAAAAGCATGAAAAAGGGATGCGTTTGATCTCGCCAAAGAAAATGGCCATAATGCATCTAAAATTGCCACGTTATTTAAAAAAAAGGAAGTTTAAGGAGTTTAAGGCATCGCGTGGGTGGGTGGAGAAGATCAAAAGGAGGACTGGAATTCACTCTGTTGTTCGGCATCGTGAGATAGGAGCGCATGAACCAAAGAGGGCAAAAAACAATGAGGACAGCAGTTAAAAGGTAAATGACCATCATTTTTATTCTTTACTCTATTCTTTGTTTTTTACATTACGCACAACTCTCATTTATTGTGTAATAAACTAATTCTAATATGTATTTGTTTCATGTTTTGATGCATTTTTATGCTTTATGAAACATTTATGTCTAAATTTTGGGGGGCTTGGAAGGGATTAGGGCATTTGCATGGAAAACGCGTCTCTACTTACAAAATTTTCTACTTACAAAATTTCTTCCAGAACCAGTTAATTTCGTAAGTAGAGGTACCACTGTATTGCTATTAAATGACGCCATCCTCCCACCTCCAAAAACACGTGTTTCAGGTTAATTGGCAAGTCCCAAATTAATCATAAATGTAAGTGTGTGCGTGGTTGTCTGTGTCTCTGTGTGGCCCCGAGGTGCACTGGCGTCACGCCCGGAGTTTCCCGCGCCTCACGCCCTAAGCCAGCTGGGATGAAGCCATGGTGTGGACAAAATCTAACCTTAGGACAAACATGTTTCCAGTATTGTATCTCTAAAATATAGAATACAGAAAATGTTCAAAGACAAACTATAAATTGAATAAATAAGAAATTATAGAATTTGCAGTGAAAATATTCTAGTAGCCCTATTGTCATCTGTTACATTACATAGAGTTTGAAAGAAAACTTTTAGAAAGATATGTGAAAGGTCAAATATTATTGGTTAATTTATTCATACATTGCTTCTGAGTCGGTGACACTAAAGCATTTGTTCACTCATTAATTATTTTAAAAAAAAATGTCTTGTGACTCATTTTGTCTCGAACCCCATTGGTTGTTATGCCAAGTAACAGGCAAGTTTTACAGTTTGTCTTTTCCAATTCTTTTTCATCTAACTTTCGCCCACTCTGTGAGAACTGGGGGTAGATGGTCTTGGTGGCAAAAGAGAGAAAGAAGCCCATTCTGAGGGTGAGTTATGGAGGAGGTGTTAGAGATCAAGAGAGATTTTCTGCTTGTCAAGCCCCCCTATTATTTCCGAGAGACAGGGAGCGAAGCAGTGCAGCTGTCACTACACTATCTACCTGGGTATTTCAAAAATACGCCCAGATGTTCAACACACTCTTATCATCTACCACCCAGTCCCGCCAACAGACATCAACACACACGCACGTATATGTGCAGACGCACACACACACATGTAAACATATAGACACAGAAACGGCTGGTAAGAACATTACCCACTTGCCTTGAACTCCCATCACACTTGACGCGTCCCGCCTATTATTGTCTGTTCACATTGGCAACTGCAGCTGTTACAAGATCACACATAATTTGCTCTTTTCTTCCTTGTTAAAAAAAAGTCAGTTTCTTTATTTCAAGCATGAATCTCCACTGGAAATGTCTGTGTGAAGCCAGAAGCATGGAGCTACACTGTGAGTGTCATAATTTTGTGTTTAACAGGCATCCAGATGGCTGAGTTGATTACAGATCTCTGAGTATGGCCTGTTGGAATGGTACAGTATGCAGCACAGACAAATGAAGAAAATTCTCCCCTTCTGCTTCTCGGCTGAACATGCATTTGTTTCTAACTTCAATCTACACAGTCTAAGACCCATTAAGGCAACAAATAGCTGTTGGCTCCGTATTAGACACATTCGGCACACCACCAACGGTATCCTCCTTCAGTGTTCCTAACAGAACCAAAATGGTCAAAATAGAGCAGTGCCCATATTGATCTACATGTATTTTCTAACTGTAAAAATGTAGGTTGCCCTGGTCCCCATAGAACTTTCTACAAGCCAGTCGTTCATGATTAAATGATATGTGCAAGCTGTTCTCATCTGGTGCTCTGGGAACTCTAGGCAGTTCAAAACTATACTGTGAAAACCAAGTCAGACTGGAGTCCCACAACAGCTAATTCACAGTCGTATACTCGCACCTAGGTGACTCAGAGGTTGTCCACTTATCAGAACGATGGTGTTTGATTACCTTTCCTTCTGCAATCTACATGTCAACGTGTTTTTGGGCTATATTGGTGATTAATTAATTGGTTACTAGTCCTGATGAACAGGTGGCTCACTCACAAATTGTCTGTAATTTAACAGAGGGGTAGGATATGGGTCAGAAAAGAGTATTCCATTTTGGTTCACATCTGGATTGAGCTGAACATTATATTCAAGGAAAATGACTGCATGGATTGCTGTCTTCCAAACTCTACCAACAGGGGGAGCGCTGAGACTGAAAAAACACGGTGCACATGCTCTCACACTCCTTTTTTGTCAGCGAGACTGATGCAAAGGTGAGCAGTGTGATGCGTCGGGTTATTTTGTGTCATCCAAGTCAGGTTCAATTTCATGACTTTGATTTGTGAAGTAATGGCAGCAGACTGCAACACTGTCATTTCCCGTAGGATCAGGTGGAGGGATGGAGAAACACGACGTACTCTCTGAGTGCAAACAGCTAGGTGCAAGGTCAAGAATGGCTGCATGGTGGGGAAGAAGAGGAGTTATGGGTGGGATGGAGTCTGTGCAACAAAGACAGAAAAGATGAAGGATGGGGTAACAATAGCAGGCAAATATAGAAAAGATACCATGTTAGATGAGGGAAGGGAGAGGATAAAGGAGAAAACAGGATGATGATGGGGGTCTGGAGAAGAATGAAGAGGAGGTAAGAGGCAGGAAAGTAGTCGAGCTGCTGGACTTTTCTTTGGCACTCACCTTGTGACCTGAGTTAGGCCAAACCAGTGGCACCAACATATGAATATCACATGAGTCTGTTCATTTATAAACACACACATTCACAATCGCTCACACTTTAACGGATGTGGGCAGGCCTCTACATACATTCATGGCGGGGGAAACAGTTGGTTGAAGCCAATGAGACCACTGGATCATCTGAAATGTTAATCCCTCAGAAAGAGGCCGGGGGTTCAGAAGGAGAAGAAGCATCTTTATTTGTTATTGGACAAGTTATGAGGTCAGAATGGAGAGCGCACCGCCACAAAGGGCAAAACCTAATGTACCAAAGACGCATGTTTCTTGAATAGTGGGAGGAAACTTGGGTACCCAGAGAAAATCCATTCACGAATAGAACGTGCCAACTTTACACGCAAAGGCCATGTTTGGGAATGTGGGAATTCTGGGATTTGAAACAGTGACCTTTTTTGCGTTCAGACAACAGTGTTAACCACTATGCCACTGTGTCCCCCAACAGAGAAGCGGGTGAGTCTTTACAAGTGTCAGGTTCAATTATTAGTGGATCAATGCACTTTCCTCTTCACTGACTCAACTGAAAATTCATTCATAATACATGCACATATGTGACTATTGGTTGAAGCTATGTTTAGTTTAGTTGCATAGTAAAAGAAATGTTACACAAAATGAATTCACATGAGATACTAGTTTATTAAAATAACATTTTCAAATTTTACTTAAAAATGCTAACTCATTGGTTTCCAGCTGCATGGTGGTACGATGGGCAGCTGTTACCTCACAGCAAGAAGTTTCTGGGTTTGATTCCTCTCCGTGCAGTTTGTAAGTTCTCACCATGTCTGTGTGGGTTCTTTTCTGGTCCTCTGGCTTCTTCCCACTTCTTAAAAACAAGCAACTTAGATGAACTGGTCACATGCTAAATTGTCTGTGAGCTGGTGTCTCTTCTGCCTCTCACCCGGAAGGATGGATGGATGGATGGATGGATGGATGGATGGATGGCAGCTGTTTTAAGAGAAGAGATTCCTGTACTGCCAGCTGTTTCAGAGCATTTTGACCAGTATTTAAAGACTCACAGAATATTATCTTCTATGACTGAAATGGGTAAGACGGGACTCTCCTCTTTCACCAGGAAACAAAGCTGCTTTTTACTGTTTGCCATTTTTAAGTAATTTGTGGTAGGCTGTTTTTGACCAAAAACCCAAGATGAGTTTTTTGTGAGAAGCTGTGTCAAGCAAAACAGTGACTTTAATGCAAATGTTGTTTTGCAGATACATCAAACTTCTTCTTCTCATATAATATGTGCTGATCTCTCATCCAAAAGCAAGACTGCTGCCACCTACAGGGGATCACTTTGTCAGGTGAAGGTGTATGATATTGATGGGGAGCTCCACTAGACCATCCCTCAGCACAGAGTACCAACATTGATTGCTTCGACAAATCTGAGTTGTTGTTGTTTTTTTTTTTCAATGCTCTCAGTTATCCCAATGAATACAAGCAGGTCGTAGGAGTCTACAGCACTGAAGCAGAAGAAACCTGACCCACTAGAGAGGGACATCCAGCATGGGTAAAACAGCTGTTTAAGTTTAGTGTTAGGGTTTAGTGATAGCAGATGTGAATCAATAACACCTCAGCTCAATCATTGATCAATTCTAAATCATCAGCGGAGCCACCTTTTTGAGCAACTCTTCAGAACAACAATGCTCTCAATGTTTTGGTGTCACCAACTCACATTGTACACTCTTATTGCTAAGAAAGCCCTGGAGATAATCACAGCAACTGTTTAAACCCGTCTTTGTGAGCAAACCTTTTCCAGGAGAGTAGACATGAAAACTAAGAAAACGAACCAACTTTGTTGCAAATATAATACGACAAAGGTGAAGTTGAAGAAAGGTGAGAGCAAACGTCACATTGACTTGCAAAGCAGATTCATTGAGTTATGTTTTTGTGAAAATGTTTGTTTTTTTCTTTTGAGCAGTAATTTTGTGTGCAACTGATGCATGTTCCATTTTGTGCACTAATAAAACTTTAACTATCTTTAACTTTAATTTTTGTCTTGATGTACTGAACGCACATTAAGAAATATATCTGTCCAAATATTATTAATATGTTGTAACTGAAATGTGCCAATTACAGTTACATTCAGATGACTGTGTTTTGTTTTTTTCTTTACTTTATTTGTAAAATAGATAGAACTAAAGAAACAATCTTGTCATGTTATGGCTCAATAACTTAAGAAACGTGTTCTGATTTATATACAGTAATTCCAAAGGTAGATATACCAAGCCTTCATCGATGACCATGCAACAAATTTGTTTGCACCACTTCAAATTCTTTAAGAATCACTTTTATGTTACAAATCAACTCTTGGGGTGCGAGGGTGTTCCATCCCAAACTAATATACAATATCTTTGCATGTAAAGTGTTGTACATTTGATAAAAAAAACAAGCTTGACTACAATAGAGCCTGGAAACATGAAACCTGTGCATTGCAGACAAGAGACAACACTTCAGTCTAATTCCACATAGTTTCCCTCTTAGTCTGCGGTGACAGGCCTTTGTAATTCAAATACCTGATAGAGATAAGAGAAAATCCCTCTACCTCTCTCTTTGTTCAGGGGAGACACCGGCTTTATGGATTAAAACCTGTCGACAGTTAAGGGATGTTGATCAGTGGACAGCTTTGATGGTGTCTCCCCTCCTACTATTGATCCTCTTCCTACTGGCTCTGTAAGTGAGAGGTGAACCTCCTTACATCTTGTCTATCGTCGTTGATCTCCTATCAGTCACAAAACACCTCACACGTGTGTGGATCTCATTAGGGCTGTGTAAATAAGGACCTTTGTGTGTATGTGTGTGTGTGTGTGTGTGTGTGTGTGTGTGTTTGAGTGTGTGTGTGTTTACTGAAAAGAAAAATTATTGTTATAAAAGTTATGATTTTCTGTATTAAAATAGTCTAGTTTCAATGTCAATGAAGGTTGTATCTACTCTATAAAAACAAACAAATTATATATATATATATATATATATATATATATATATATATATATATATATATATATATATATATATATATATATATATATATATATGAAGCGCTCATTCGCGCTTCAAGATGTCCGGCTTGACCTTATCGCAGATTTTTAGTAGGTAGTCATGTGACACCGTACGCACATTCTATTGGCTGACAGCATCCGGAAGAAGTTTGCTGCGTTCCGAGACTCAAGGAACTTAGCGCACTTCCTTGTATCAAAGAACACTTAAAAGTGCTCCAAACAAACTATATTAGTATGGGTAATACGGATAATACGGATAGAAGGTGGTTTAATATCAGTATGGGAAGGGTTCATAAATGTTTAAATTACCATAAATGATCAAATAAATGGGATGTTACAATATCGCAGAATTTAGTTGTTTGTGGGAGGCACCGGGAATTTTTTTTAACAAAAATGGTGTTGTAGTCTAATGTTAGACGTGCACACCCTAAATGTGTATTTGTAGCATCACATTTTCTCTAGTGCATTGATTTCTTACAGTCGTATATGTTTATATTCATGTAGCCAAACGTACAGTAGTAAAAACAAAGCAAAGCAGCTTGATGTGTGGCCTCTATGGTTACAGAAGACTTATGCCTTTACAGCCATGCTGCATGCATCACAATTACATTATGAACACAATTAAGAGACAATGATATGAACAAGCATCAGGTAAGCCATTAAAAAGCACAGCAGGATGGAGCCCTTCCAAATTCAACAATAAACTGCAGACGAGCGACAGTGTGGATGAACTGATTATTAACATGATCATTATAATCATTGTCCCATCAGTAACGGTCAGAGGACTTCATGTGTTCCTGGTTGGAAGCTATTAAAACATGACTCATGTTCAGTCTCTTCTGCTGTTTGATAATGGTTAGCAGTCGATAAGTCAGATATGAAAGTCCTTTTGAAAGTTGAGAAAAATATAAATCATAAAAACAACGTCCCAGTCGCAGCAGCTTTGACACTTCAGGTGGAAGAGAGACAGATTTTGATTTGGTAAATGATTATTTTTCACCACATATTAATTAAATGATTTTGGCTTCTTGTGAATTTCTTTCACCTTTCCCAGAGGCCATGATATAATTTTCACAACACAGACAATAATCTGAAAAATAATTAGACTACCACACGACTTGCTGAATAATTTTCAATAACCTGCACTGCAGCATCACAAAATGTACATGCAGAACGGCTCTGGTCATCACCATTAAAAAACACAACTGGAGACATGTGCAGACTTCATTTGTAGCTGTCAGATGCTCTTTGGTTCTTTTAGTCAAAGGGTGGTCCTTGAACAAATGGACTGACATTTCAAACTAAATGGAGCATCATTATGAAAAGCTTTATCATCCTGTCCTTAAATATTATCGTATGAGAAATACCTGAGGGTTTATGAAAAAAGATTTTTTTTCACAAAATCAGCATTCCATTTCCTTTGGCAGATACGGACTAATTTTCCATCGTAGTATTAGAAACCGTAAAATGGTAAGTTCAGCCATGAGGTTCAAAGAAGAATATTTCACCAATAAAACTTTGAAGACAAAATTCAAATCTTAAAAAAAAAACAAAAAAACCAAAACAGGATGTAGGATGTAGGACTAGAAAACAGAACATTAAAAATGTTGTCATGATTCACATGTTGTTTGTCAGTACCTTCAACTGAAAAGCCCACCAAGGTTGAACCATTAACACATGTGTGTGATATATTAAAGTCTCATAATAGCAATTTCATTTATATTTTTTATATACTGATTATATTACCATATTATTATTATTATTATTATTATTATTATTATTATTATTATTATTATTATTATTATTATTCTTCTTTTTTATATTATATTATTATCATTCAGAATGTTTGACAATATGTTTCTATGGTGCTGTATGGGCAAACGACCAAGAACCAAATGTTAAATTTCTCAAGCACAAGCACAGCAAATGTTTTCTTTGACTAGTTCATCTTATTTTCCAACTTGAAAACTGGACTGCAGTCATCGCAGGTTTAATGTAATTTCCAAGTCCCACTTCCTATAGTCGAAGTAAATGTAAGGCACCTTAAAACGTACTGTAGCTTCATTATATCATAATGTAGAAACATCCAGTACTATTTGAGTATGTAACACAACTCATTTTCAGAGTGCAGTGTGAGTAGACAGCCATGTACGTGTACTTTGTCAGAGTGTGGGGGCGATATGATGTGGAATGCATGTGCCACAGAGAACATGAGACTTGGATATGACCTGAGGGAGGTTCAGACAGACACGGGCCACACAATTCACTCATAAATGCCATTACTAGAAAAGCCACAACTTTTTAATGGCTTTTGCACTCTGAGAGAGGGGGGGGGGGGCGTCTGGTGCGTTAACGACTGTTTAGAGGGATTAACACTATCAGGACTCGAAAAAGCAATTTTGTTGAATAAAAAAAAAACCTAAGTCTTTAAATGAAAGTGTTTTCTAAAATAGTGGTAGCAAATTACCTCGATGTCAGACATCGGCTACATGGGATTAAATGTGGTTTAAAAAAAAAAAAAAAAAAAAAGGGAAAATAAAGTAAAGAACACAATGAAAAAGAGGATTAAGAAAAAAGTCAAAATGACATATTCGAGCAGCAAAGTGATGGCCTTCATCCATCCATTCTGTGTCAAAGGAACACATTGAGAAATGTCTATATGTCTGCTATCACTGTTTTACCCCCATATCCTTTCATCAACATATCTATCCATCAGTCCTGTCTGATAACCTTCAATTCCTCTCACTTGTCTCACATCCCCAGACTTTTCTTTGGCATTCACTATCATTATTAAATGACACCACCAGTCAGGTGGCCAATTCCAGTCTGAACAAGGTGGAAGTTGAGATGTATGAGTAGTATTTACCCATCAATCAAAAAAGAGAGAGGCCCTAGTGGCACACAATATCGCTATGGCAGCACTCGGCACTTCAAACCATACACAACAGAAGGGCTTCGTGGTGAGTGATGGCAACATTGAGAGGGTGGCACATAAAAAATTAAGGTAGCACAGCACCAGTCAATTCTGTTTTTGTTCTGTCTTTTTTTCTATTTTTTAATACTACCTACCTCTGATTTCACTCGTGCATTTTTGATTGATATTTCAGCACAAATTTATCATTAAACTACTGAACTTTGTGGGAGGATGGATCTCGGAATAATTCAATGCTGGTCTTCATCAGTGTCAAGATTTTTATTTTACTTTGTGTTATATTTATTTTGTTTTAATTGCATAGGGGAAAATGAATGGATCTTAGAAACAAAGCAATGGTGCATTTAGAAGGGATATATTTATGAGTGTATGTAACTGGTGTAGCTCCGTAAGATTTAAAGAAGCTTTCAGGAGTGACCTGCCTTGTAAGTTACGGTTCCAGGCAGTGAGATCGACTTTGAATAACATTTTTGAATTATAAGGGGAGCGTTGGGCTTTGGTGGAGGAATAAGCACTATAAGCACCATTCCAAGGATCAAGTTTATCCATGCCAATGGGGGAATACAGGGTTACATGGTTCATCTATCTGTCCCCTCCATCTTGGATGTCTCATATATAAGTGGGTTTATCCATTCCACTTCTCACTGGACTCACAAGTAATACAAACCACGTAGAGAATGTCTGAAAATTTTTCCAATATGTAAAAAAAAAAGCTAATCATTTTGAATTGAGTTGCACTTTCTTTGAATGCTACATACAATGATAATAAAATAATTTGAATTCTGGTTGTGATTTCTATAGGACAGATTTCTGTACTGTTTCACACAAAACAAAGAGGAACTAATTGTTGAACAAAACTCACCATGGAAGGTTGCAACATCTACATTTACATTTAAACAAAGTGATGTCATTGTGATGAAAGGATGCTCAAAGTAATTGTAGTCACCTTTTTGTGTCAGAACAATTCCAACTAATTGTTTAACAAATACATTTTGTTCTTACATTCTGTATTGCGCCAATAATGTTTATAGTTTACAATCAGTTCTAGTCGAGTGTAAAATTATATAGAATATTTATGCACAATATTGGCTTCTGATTGGGCGGGCAGCCAGCAGCCGGCAGCCGGCCACCAAAGTCAAAGTTATGGCTTCTTGGACTTTACCCAGTCCCAGAATTCACTAGTGTCTCTTTAGGAGTCAGTTAACTGATAAAATGTCCAAATCATTCAAATTAAAAATGACTGGTTTCCCGAACTTTTTACCTTTTAGTTCATTTACATATTAAATTATATGTAAACCTGCAAGAAATGGAGCAATCTGCTCACTCTGATCTCCAACACATCCCCGTTTTTTGCTCTGTGGCATCAGTTCTTTACCACAAACTGGAGAAAGGAAATTAAATTAGTTCCATTCGGAAATTTAAACCAGAGTTTAAAAAACAAACAAACGTAACAGCCATCTCATAAGAAGAAGCATTTGCTAACATTGTTTGACCCAGCTTTACTTGCTGTGCAACCCTTTTGCCTTGCTGGTGCAGACTGCAGCATTGCATCATGCTGTGATGTGAACTGGGTTGAATGCATGGGGGAGATGAGCTAGAAGGGAAGTGAGGAGCCTGTTTAGTTAAAACAGACGTGTAACAGTTCTCTCCGTACCCGTTTCACATGGGTTCGTAGGCAGTAACATTTATTCTCTCCAAAAAAACCCCCCAAACCTCGTGTTACTTTGTGATACATGCGGAAAATGTGAAAAAAAAATGCTGCTGAACATGAAGATTTTTGTCACCCTGCAATGTCATTCTTTTCTCGTCTTCAACATTTTGAGAGGGAGTTGTCTCTTGGAGTAAAAGCTGCTGGAGGAGCTGTGTGAACACATGGAGTTCTGATTGCAAAAAGTGTGTATTTGTTTGCCCAAGCATTCACTTTTCTCCAGATTCTTTTGCTGTCAATCATGCTCTCCTGTTGTGGGTGGCCTTGAACACTAGCATAAACATACACAAATCTACAAGCGCGCACTTGCATACAAAGATGAATGTGGGCGTTCAGACAATAGCACAAAGACCTCTTCCTCCATTTGCAGGTCTAAAGTGCACATGCTCTGCTAATTATTTCTCATTTATACCTACAGCCTCATAGCTCCTTTCAAACTACTGAATAACAACACACACGCACATCCCCTCCTGTCTCCTCTGCACTGATTTATGAATTTCTGTATTGACATAAGCTTTATGTGTGCATTCATGGGTATATTTTATTCAATGACGCTAAATGAAAGAAATGAATACAGATTAATGTTTGTTTGGTCAAGTCTCTTATTAGAATCACAAAAGGTATTCCATTTTTCATCAAGCGGCAAAAATGTACCCCATAAAATCTCAACATCTCTTCCCCCCTATCTCTACACATGTCATTAAAATACATTAATTGTGATCCTTTGCTAGCTTGACGTAGTAGATCACATACCACCAAACCAACTTACGTAACTGTTTATCAGCAAATATAACTATAAAAAAAGAAAGTGAAAAATTAATCCATGTCCTGTAATTTTATTATGAACCAAATGTAAAGAAGGTTCATTTTCAAAAATCATCTTTGAAAATGCTGGACTTTGAAAATGAACAATCCAACCAAACACCACTGATGGAAAACATATAACAAACTTGAAATTTGTGATCAACACATTTCTTTGTTGTTTTGTCTCCATTTCACTCAAACTGCAGGTTTTGTTTATCTCATCGGTGTTTGTCTGTTTCTCTCACCTGCTTCTTGTTACCTCATGTAGATGCTGATTTTCTACTGTGGCATAATATGAATCACTACTCATCCACGTTTGACAATTCACATATTTGCATTTCTGCAATCACAATATGTGTATATACTGTATTCTGATTCGTGATCTACCCTCTTCCTGGTGATTGTGATGAAGAGGAGGGTGATGATGCAGGTACCGTTAGGTACATCTTAATGCTCAGTCATTATTCTGGATTCACGTTCATTACATATTTTATCTTGAAGTAGAAAAATTATTTTATAGTAATTTATATTCAGCGTTTGGCTGGTCTATTCATGCATATAAACACATCCATCTAAAAGAAGGGCTTGAAATAATATTATTGATAAAGAATGCATTCTGAATACAGCTGATGATGTTCAGTCAAATTCTCACAAGATTCCTGATTCTTGTTAAATATAATTATTTCTGAAGACTAATGGATGGTAAAGGCAAACGTGGTCTACAGGTGAACACAACCCTGAGAAATGGAAGCACCTCAACCTGGAAGCAGCATCCTCTACAACGTCTTGAAGTATCAGCCAGGGCAAGATCACATAAAAGTTACACATTTCTGACTGTGTAGAATAAAAAAAATATCCATTTCATTGGATGATGCTAAGAAACAACAAAGTACATATTTCTCTAAGGCAAAATAATAATAATTAAAAAAAAGACAGCAGGTTTTTTGCATAGCTCGACATTCCTAACCTTTTCAAGTGACTCTAACTGTCGTCTGTTTTCTGGTTTAACCTGATCACAGTCTGTTGCTGAGATTCCCCATTGGGCTTATACAAACCAGAATCTGGGTCTAACCAAGTCTATAAACACCCCGCCCCCCACCTCCCAAAAAAAAAAAAAAAAAAAGCAAGGAAGAGAAGAAGCGCTAAACGAGAAAATAAGAGATCTTATCCCAACATAAAAATTCCAGCAACAATCAAACAAAGATAAACAAAGATTTAATAAAAAGCTTAGTTGGGAAAAGGGGTTTAAAGAGCGTTATGATAAAATGCACAAAAAACAAGACCAACGGACATCCAAATGCACATCCAAATGTCTGTGTAAATGAATTATTTACACAGACAGTATTGATGATGCTGACTTGTGACTGTTGGTGAACTTAAAGCAGGTAGATCCAAACATCTGGACACACCGGGTTCTTTTCATAAAAGAGAACGAATGTGAATTATTCACATCCAACTGTGACGGCAAATTTTCTGTCAGTGGTCCGACAGCAGACATTAAAACCCACCTTTGAAATCAGGCGAGGCGTCAGCGCTCAACACCTGCTCATCAATAAGAGTCATAATTTATGGAAGCGGTTTTATAGCTGTGCATATAAACACGTCCCGTTGTGGATATTTTTGTTCCCGCTCACACTTTCAACACGAGTGGAAGGGTGATGATGAGCTGAAACCAACGTCTGCATGCACTCGACATATGTGGTTTACAACATAGGTGTTGTATATGTAATTCAGCAGCAGAAGGAGGCTTTCATGCAGTAGCTGTCCACAACAACCAGGAAGGTGTTTTACTCCGAGGAATTAAAGTAATATAAGGATACTTTAAGGATTTTTCTTAATGTATGCAATCCAGTCTGCGCAACATCTGAAAGTTTAAACCAGTTTGGGATTTCTATTACACCCTAGATGTTTGATATAAATGATAGGATGGAGGTATGTCATGAAATATCGTTTTGTGCATCTCTAGCGTGACACCAAAGTCACCATTCATGTCTACTTAGGCTTATTGCGTCCAAATTATCATTAAAAGGGAAAACTATGCTTTTGATTTTTATTGATGGCATCCCCATCACACATCACACATTGTGTTTAGACACAATGTTTTGTTTTGTTTTACTGATCTCTCAAACTCTTGTTTTTTGCCTCTCATCCTCGCTGAAAATGAATCCCAAGTTTCAATGTAAGTGCTTTTTCCAGTTTATTTTAATATAATCATTGGTGCATGTCACAATTAAACACTTTCTCCTCTCTTCATGTGTTACTATGGCCCATTTTTAACTTCTTCCTGCTTTGTTTTTGTTTTTCATCTTCTTTTGGTGATGGTATTCTGTTGAAACTTCCAATGGCAGTACAAAGGGGGAAGTTTCAGGGAAAGTTTCACACTTAAATCTTTGGTTTAGATTAAAACCAACAATTCAGAAAGCTGAATGAAACACTGTAGGGGTGAAAACACCCTAAGATTTCACAAAAATGGCAGATTAACTTGTGATAGAGGCAAGTGTTTGAGACATGTTGGGACTTAAGATCATCCACTGCTATGTCAAGTTATATTATCTCGAGCTCCACTGTTATAAACCATATAGTATCTTTACTAATACATCAAACAATACAAACACCCTGAAAACATTCCAGGGAACAATTTATGTTACAGTAAAGATAAGCAAGCACCAGTGTCACTTCATAAGAATATTCTTTAAAACAATGGTTTTTTTAGACACATTGAAATATTAAAGGGATGGTTATTCATTTACGATAACAATTCTGTGGAGTGAAAATGTCTAGTTTATGATATGCTCTGGAAAAAATCAGCCACCCTATAGAGCTAACTAAACACGTGTTAATGTGACAACATGTTTGTGTGTGTGTGTGTGTGTGTGTGTGTGTGTGTGTGTGTGTGTGTGTGTGTGTGTGTGTGTGTGTGTGTGTGTGTGTGTGTGTGTGTGTGTGTGTGTGTGTGTGTATGTGTGAGTGTGTATGTCTGTGTGTAAAGTTTTGTAAAACTACTTAACCGAATTTAGTTTTAAACTGACATTTTTGCTCATCTATTTTTTTATTTTATGTTGGGATGATGATGACATTTTCATTTCCAAAACTGAAAGCACAGACTTGTCCTTGTAATTCATGAGAACGGGGTAAAACGTAGTGACAATTCCAATTAATTCTGTCTGAATATAGTTCCCACCAGATGGAGAATTTCCTTCTGTTTGTATCAAGTTTGCTTAAAGCTGCGTTTACTGCAGTGACACCATGATCAAGTGTCAAAACACAGTATAGTTAAAAAGCAAAAGAAGCCACATGTCAGCCTGAACACTGATGTTGGTTCGCCAACTAATGAATAAAATAAGTTAATAGCTAAATCGACAAACTTTGACTAACACTTAGGATGCCAAAATAAACATATTGATATAAAAAGACTTGTCAACTCTTAATCCTCAACTACAATACAAGCGCACCTTGGTTTTCGAACGCTTTGGACATCGAACAAATCGGAATTCGACCAAAAAATTCAGAATTTTTTTGTCTTAGAAGTCGAACAAAATTTGGAAGTCCAACGTGAAACAAACACAGTGACATCCATCCTCCTCCTCTCCCTCTCCAACATTCACGTATGCCAACTGCTCAACACCACAAAGGTAAAAATTTTCATCTTTATTGTTCTCATGCTTTAACTGTAATGTGCTTTTTATTTTAGTTTACTGTATTCAATAATTTTTCACTTAATTTGCGTTCCATTGCCTACGGTACGAGTTACGGTACCGTAAACTTCTGTCCAAAAGATGACGGTAACTCGTACCTGAGACTAACCTGATTACGTCGATGCTTTTCTTTTACATTTCTTTGATATGTTTCATTACTATACAATTTGATATATAAATGACATTATGAAATAACATATCATGTTGAAATAAGGTGGTTTTCTTGCGTCTTGGAACGGATTAAGACCATTTACATTATTTGTAATGGGAAAAATGTATTAGGAATTCAAACAAATCGGTATTTGAACAGCCTTCCAGCCTTAGCATGAACATTAACATTCCGATCGGCCTTTGCACTCCTAACTGATTTAAAACCATCAATGGACCACTCTGCTTTACAAAACCTTCTATTATTTCTTTGGGATTGCTTCCTAAATTTTGACAGTATATTACTAAAACAAATATAGAACTGTCCAGTGTTTGGACTAGGGGTAAATATTGAGTTCAAAAAAGTGATATTGCTATAAAAATCTGTAGTCAGCTACCTTGAAGAAGAGATATGTTTTTGTGTACGCTTCACAAGGTCACTTGACAAATTCCAGCTTTGTATGCCTGAACCAGTGCTGAACCTGTTTTTTTCTACATTTTATCTCCTTGAGCAAATTTTGCAGCCTCTCCATTAGCGCTTTTGCCAAACACAGACCGATTTTTGAGCAAGGAGAGAACACAGTGATGGAAAGTCAATGAAAAACATCAAATCTAAATCAGCTTTTAGCCTTGCAGGATTGGATTTACAACTCAGAAACCGGCCCAAACACCTCCGTAAAATAAATCATTCTCACTCACTTATACTGTGCATTTAAAGTTATTTAAAGGTAAAAATCTGTTATCTTAAAGGCAATGTCATCTTAAACTCTCTTACAAAGGTACAAAGGCTGCTTTTTTGTCACAGCTCTTTCTCTAGCTTTGTTTCAGTCGTGTTTCTTTCATCACTGATTTCAGTGGCTTATGACCCGTGGCTATAGTATATTGTGTTACTTAGATTTGTGTGGAGAAAGAGTTGCAATTCCTTCAAAGCTGTGGATGGATTGTAAGTTCAGGAAGGTTAGAAAAGGCGGCGAGCCAACAGGGATAAAACAGTCTAGACATGCTCACTAGTTGGATATCCCCTCAATCACACACAAGATTGGTAATGGTAGCCTGCAGCGGCCAGGTCAACCACACACACTCACTCTGTCTTCGGTAGTTCAGTGTGTCTGTGTGTGTGTGTGTGTGTGTGTGTGTGTGTGTGTGTGTGTGTGTGTGTGTGTGTGTGTGTGTGTGTGTGTGTGTGTGAAAGAGTGAGCTCACTCCATCTTTGCCACATTCCCTGTGGGACAGCAGGATGTCCAAGTGTCAGCTGACCTTCCAGGCAATCAGAGATCAAAATGCCATCCACAGCCTGCTCAAGCTAACTCACAGAAAGACCATCCATTTATCTGCCCAGTGACCCCCCCACCCCCCTCCGCCAAACACACACAAACACAAGCCCCCCCCCCACCCAGATCCAAGCGGAGGATACTTTTCTTTGAGATGTGATACACAACCATTTGCTTGAATTTGCCTTGAAAGTGTCTTTTTGTATCAAACAATTCCCAAAAGGTTCATAATGTTGCTTGTTCTGCTTCCAAGTGAGTCATCAAGCAGATATCAGCCATGCATCTGATGAAAAAAAACATGTTTTTATGGTCCCCTTGATTATTGAAGATACATCCATGCCAAATTTGAGTTAAAAGCTTTAAAAGTAATACTTTCCAGCTCATATTACGTCAATCTACCATTCTCTGGTCATAGCTCGCCTTCATGAGAGAATTGCCCTGGCTTGTGTTACCGCTGCAGCCGGAGAAAGCCACTTTACAAGGAACGATAAATAGCTCAAACAATAGCTACAAAAAAGAGAGAGCGGCACCGAGCACCAAGAGCAGGCTGCTCTCACATTTCAAAGGTTCACTTGAAAAGTCTGTGATGGGAAGTGAATGGCAGTGGGTTCACGAAATATCTGTTACATTCAATCCATCATTCATATTAAGGTAGCTGGGAGCGCTGTCTTACGTGTGAGTTGATGCATGACAGAAAGCTTTTTTTTTTTTACTCCTTAAGGTCACGGGAAGTTACTTGTGCTGGAAACACGCGATGAGTTCACGAGGCGTGACCTTCAAAGAATACAATGGATTGTATTGGATGTTCAAACAGAATCGCATGGTCATCATTAAAATAATATTATAATATTATTTTGAAATCACTCATTCATGCATGCATTCATGCATTCATTCATTCATTCAGGTGGGATACACTCCAGATGAGATGCCAGCTTATGGCAGAATCTAACATAAACCAGTGGATGTAATTAGTTCCTGTTAAATATAGTAAGTAGCCAAAAAGAATTATATTGAGGAAAATATTTTTTAATACTTCTTTTGAAAGGCAAAAAAAAAAAAGAATCAAATCTTTATAAAAAAGAATAAACTCTTTCTCCCCCCAATTAAATTCACATTTATTCATGAATAATACGAGGTTTTTAATTTCAAAAGTGAAACTACAGGACACACTATTTCTTCTACTTTGATATATATCTCAGGTGTTTATGTGCAGGAGGCATAAAATAGCATGTTGCTTATGCTTAACAGACTTAAATTGATTTCCAAACCATTTCAGAAAATCAGAAAATTGGATGAAGTTTATGTTGGTACATTATTTTACAAAACCAGGCACAGCCATTCAAATTTGTGAAGGTGAGAAAGACATTTTTGACTGGAGGTCTGCTTTTAAAAGTTATTTGACCTCATTATTTAAAGCACAAAATCTAATGAATACCTGTGAGCGGTGGACACGTCGATGGTACATTTTCAATGAACCAGCTAGTCTGCAGGCATGCTGTATTTTCTTTTACACATTTTTAAAAAAACATTTCTAATACTATTAAAAATCAAAAAGTTATAAAAATAATTGTCACAAAATCCTTTCTTGCAAATATTTTCCCATGACACAGTTTATATGAAAAGCAATCCCATTTCCAGATGAGCTTTAATTTATCATGCATTGTTTAGGTCCTTGTATATTTTTTTTACATAGTATCTCATTAAAGTTTGATGTTAATTACTATAAGTGATTCATTATGGCTGCCTCTGGCCTCACACAAACACTGCAAACCCATTAAGACAAACTTTCTATGCAGAATCAGCTGGCATGCTCTAAACACAAGCTGGATGCTGTTTCATTAAGGAACCTGACATTTCCATTTTCACTGTGCCATTAAGTGCTGCGTTACTTTGAGCCCGTCCCACTGTGGTTCATCACTGTGACCCGAGAAGGCGCACACACTCGTCACTTAAACCCGAATAAAGACTGCAGGCCCCCTTACAGACATTACAAACAAATTAAATTGGTAGAATGGGACGGACAAAAGTGACCACACTGGTCTTTTAACAATCCCTAGATGACTATAAAATAATATTGACCCATTGAGGACATGTGCCAGACATCCCTTTGCCATCATAAATCCGGTTCATTCCACATTTCTGTGTAGGAATGAGTGTGTACTGCGCTCTGGGCTGCAGCCGGAGAGAGAAGTAGGATCTTGGAAACAAATAATTTATTTTTTTTATATTGTCAGTGTCAATGAGCAGCAATGAAGAGGGAAGAAAGATCACAGGAAGGCAGCGTGATGGCCTCTGCGGCGGCGGAGATTCAGCCTGTCAAGAAGGTGAAGGACAAAGTCTCTCAGAGCTCCATCCTCCTCCTCCTCCTCCTCCTTTCTTCTGCAATTGCTTACTGTCAACCAGCCTGGGCTTTGTTCACCTGGTGCTTTGAAGCAGACTGTAAACTTCATGTTGGAATTTCTCTTGTCACAGTCGCTTTAACCGTGGATGCCTTTAGCTGTTCGACTCGCCTGGTCTCTCTCTCTCTCTCTCTCTCTCTCTCTCTCTCTCTCTCTCTCTCTCTCTCTCTCTCTCTCTCTCTCTCTCTCAAGCAACACTTTTACGAACCTATGTTGTGTCAAAGTTGTCTTATGTTCCCTGTTAAGTGAGGAACCTGTGTTCAGTCAGCTTTTGGTTTAATTCACCTATATTTTGCTTACGTTCCTACATTTCATATAATGTGTTTTTTTTATAAAGTTTGAGTTCCTGTTTGCGTGAATCTCTCTTGGATTTTGTGTCCACATGATTATCTTGTAATGTCGACTTTATGAATAAAAATCCAATCTCTCCCGCTGCATACAGTTCATTGTGAGCAGGTATATGGGTTATTCCATATATATGGACACTGACATATGTTTGGTTTTATATCTGTTTAATGAAACATATTCCAATCGCATGTGGATTTAAGTGTAGATCCTCAGCCTTCATTTGAGATTATTCACATTCAAACTGGATTAAGAGTTTAGAAGCCCCTTAACATGTCCCCCCCTATTTTAAAAGACACCAAAAGAAATTGACGATTGACTCAAAGGGCAGTTGTGTCAGTTTCTTCTTTATGTCATTAGCAATTGTGCATTAAAAAAAAAAGCCTGGAGTTGATTTGAGGTGTGGTACTTTTGCAGTGAAGATAAATGTGATCAAGCATCCTCAAGTTGAAAACAAAGCCAACACTTCTTAGAATATGAATATGTAATATCTAAGTTGTTGACCAATTAGACAAGAAGATGTAATCTGTTTTCCCTAAAAGATTAATATTTTCAAAGTTACCCATTGGCTATTTAGTTGCCTTCAAGTGCTGTGGGAAATACTGTGTTTGCCTTGTTGACTTCCTTTTCCTCTTTGTACTGTTGACTTTGCTGAGTGCTGGGAACTTGTAAACTTTATGGGTTGTAAAAATGAAACTATGGTCTGAAAAAACACTATCTATAGCAAAGATGTTTTCAGGCGATCGCTCACATCTATGTCAACAGGGGAGGCTCAGTTATAACCACTGAAGTTCATACTGTACCTCAAAGGACATTTCATTTTGATATGTTTTTATTGCATGAAAATGGAGTCTTTGTACAGCTAAAATCATGTATTTGTCAAATATCTTAACTTTGCTCATAAGATTTAACTTAACTTTAGTCTTAACTCCATGTCTTCATCAATGTATAACCAGTTCTGTAGCTCTGTGATTGTGTTAACTTATAATGAGACTTGGTTTTTATTTCCCTGGAATCCAGAGTCTTTATTTGTTTGCTTTATGACATTTTAATCTGGGATTGGTCAGACTAAGAGTCATTCTGAGGCAACAGTACCTCAGCAAATTCTGTAAATATTGAAACTACCGTACTCAACACCAGGATTTAAAGGAATAAGATGATAACGGAACCACAGATGAACAGACTGAGGTGCAGAGAACTACGCTACCCCGTCATTTTTATGTCAGTGTGATTAAAATAAGGCTTTTTGAAAATTCCGAAGTGCGTTGAGTGCATTCCTCTGGGCACAAGGCGATGATGAGTGAGGTTTACTGTGAAATCCGTTAACATGTGCCTCCGTGGCAGGGTCCAAACACTTGATTGATGAGAAAACAGCAGGGGATTTAATGCTTCTTCTACAGCACCCCCGATGCCAAAAACTACCCAGCGTGTCAGCAACCCAGGAAAATATGACTGCAAATTGAAACCATGGCAGAAACAAAGTATATATGGCACTCTTGAACTTTCCCCAAATTCATTTTCGGGGGGTGGGGGGGAATACAATTTGCAGGACGCTTGCACTGCAAAAAGAAATAGGACTTGGTAGGGAATGAAAATGAATGATTTTCAAACTGGGGGTTTGTGTGTGGAACTGATTCCACAGCTTTCTGGCCCCCACCGGTACGCTGTGATGTGGTTGACTCCTCTACAGACACGTTTATTTAGCTCAGCATTCTGAATTAAAACTCAACCGGGCCTCTCTCTGCTGTTTACGGATTCAGAGGGGAACTGTCGTTCTTAACGTGGGCAAAGAAATGTGCAGATGAAGGAGATATAGTCGGGCTTTTTTTGATTAGGTGATTCCCCCCCCCTTTTTCCCATGACTTAAGAGGCTGAGAGAGATGTGTGCACACGCAATTCCACCGCCATCCCATCATTCTAAATCATAAAAAGAGATGTTTTTTTTGCGGTTTCCTGGATCCATAGAGAATGAAAAACCATGATTTTTATAACCATGATTTTTTTTTTTTCCATTTAATCCTCACTATTTCATGAATTTTTCAAAGATCGGGCTGTGTTAGGAAAATCAAATAGCGAGAGAAGGACAGATTGCAAGGTGAAAGGTAGGTGGGGAGTCAAATTGGACGACTACAAACATATGAATTTACGGTATGGATTGACGGACAAAGAAATGTATGCAGTTTATTGAAAAAACAAGATGGGAAACGGTGGCAAGACAGGCAGCAGATATCTGACTGGTAAACAGGCCTGGCATGGGTCGGAATGAAGACGTGCCCTCCAGTGGCTGTAACTTTGAAGAGAATAAATGCCAGTGTTCCAAAACAGCCCAAACCAGTATTAATCTCCCCAATGGCCTTCATGCTTGCTGTGCATTAGAGGAAAAAAGCGTGCTAAGCCACAAAATCATTCAATCTTCACTGCTCTCTCCCTGAGTGCTACCTGCAAACAAGCCAAGGCCCTAGCACAATAAAGAATGATGGAGGATCCGAGAGCACGAGCGGTACCATCCACTGCACTGTTTTACATTTTAATCACATTACACGATGCTATTGGTGGAAATCAGGTATGGGCAGGTGGAGAGGAAACAATTAACAGTGACAGTAGATATGAGGCAGAAGGATAGAAGGAGGTGGAAAGAAAAGGTTTTTGGTTACAGCTTATAAATTGTCGTCTTTTGATCAGATGGGATGGTTTTTATCATCTGGAATGGATATAAACACGGTTTTCGATGGTATTTGAATTTCAAAAGTGGAAAAAGAAAGAGGATTAGTGTTATTATATCTTGCAGACAAATGACCTTGTTTACTCACACCCTCAGAGAGCCACAGTGGTCTGATGGAGAGCTTACCCCCCTCTATTCAAACTGGGTCTGAAGTCCTAAAGGCCAAATTAGCTCACTAGATTTCTCTCGAGCGCATGGAAAGGCTCCAGCATCCCCAGGATAGCCCTTGTGGATTTTGCTCTTCAGATTTCTAGTTGTGCATATAATCGTCTCACAACTTGTGAACAGGAATCCGACACAGGATCTCTACCTTTCCAGGTCCTGTGCCAAAAGTCAAATGGAATCTTATGGAGCCAAAACGGAAACTTACGGTGTGCTTGTTTTCATTTGAATCCCAGTCATCAATCTTTTAATCTGCACTGAAGTGCAGTCAGGTCTTCCACACAGGCTCCAAATACACTCTCAAGGTTTGCTCTTAAGTGTGACAAATGAAAAGTGGGGCAGAATTGCACACAACACTTTGCGAACCGATGCCATACAGACAGCTGTGATAGCGATACTACGAACAAATAGATGGAAAATTGTAAAGGCTGAATGTTTTCCGACATTTTAAAACGATCAATTTCTATCCTCTTTTGGAAACCGTACCCTGCACCGTAACATTTATTTCACACACATCTGATTTTGTGCTGACTTTGTTTCTAACGCATCTTAAGGTGGAGAAAGTCAAAATTTTCTATTATCAAAACTCTGCATGCTGACAGGATTGCATAGTGAATGGTGAATGGTTCCTGGCAGCAGATGATTTTAGTTATACAGGGGACTGGCTAAATGGGAATAGCCCACAGCCACCCTCTGATGGCACCATGAAGTATGTAATATACAATACACAACTACGTCTATGGCTAAAATGTCTATTTAGAACCAGGTTTAAAATTATTCCATTTTGCTGCACAAGTCCATGGCTCATATGTCAATCCGACTTTACCCAGCTCTTAAAATCTGTAATTTATAGAATATTTCCACACATTTGTTTACACCTAAATGGACAGAAATACGATTGTTATCTAATTCTTATCCAACTGTAGTGAGGCAGTACTCATCAAATCAAATTTGGTTATTATTACTCCACTAAAATATGTTCACAAGTATGTTTTTAGTACTTTCTAGTAATAGTTTTGGAAAACTATTACTGTTTGTTTATTTATTTATTATTTACTTTTCAAAAATCAAAACTGCAAATATCAGTACACAAATGTGACCGAATGCATCCCAAAAAAAAAAGGCAAGGAATAGAAGTGCAGTTTATTGGTATATCTCTAATGGCAATGGGTGAGAGGCACACACACACACACACACACGCACGCACGCACACACACACACACACACACACACACACACACACACACACACCATTCTGTTGACAAAAAGATGAGATGACCCTGTTGGCCTTTATTCCACAAAAGATTCAATAAAACAAAATATGACAAACAAAATCCAAAAACATCTTTGTAAATTGCATTTTTTCGTATTCATAACTAAATGCAATTATATAATAGTTTATTGCTTAAAAATTAAATCTGTTCATCAGCGTTCGTCACTGATCTCTAAAACATCTCTGTTGTGTGAACTGTGTTTACTCCATAACTCTGGGGGGGGGGGGGTTGATCCGTGAACGTTAAAGCGGTGCTTGTCTCATCAGCATGAAGGAGTCACTCACCCAAAGAGAAGAATCAGAATTCTGCTGAGAGTTCGAAGACGATGTGTTGTCCGAATGAATAATAAGGGGCTTTACTAAGCTGACAAAAATCGAGATCTGAGGGACACTGACTGTTCAGTTTGTGTGATTATTCTGGCATCGGATTAGTTAAAAATAACTGCACAGTACTTAACAGTTGCTTTTTGTAGATGATTGAAATTGAAATATCATTATTATTTAGATTGGTTTTATCCACAGCTATTAATTGATCTGCTGTCTGCTGTCACTGTGTTTGGTAACATTAAGGGTCAAAGGGCAAGGGCTAAAAGAACAATGTGGAGCAATGAAAAAGTGATATTTGGTTAGAAACATTTATTCTGTGGGTTCTTCTGTGCGTTCCAACCCATAAATATAAATCCGAATCACATTTCCTCCTAGCATTTGGTAATACAACCCTAAATGTACCATTTATATTTCTCTAACACGACAACAGCTGACTACGGAGCTGCTTATCAGTTTTTGGCCACTATTTCTCCGCACTTCTCCACACCCACATGTTTAACCACCAACCTGTCGAGAAAAGTCTGCAAAGATGATTTTATCCAGAAGTCGATAGCGGCCAACATGCAGAGCGAGCGAGACGGCGATAAGGTAGGATGCCGGTAAAGGTTGCATTTGCCTGCCGCCCTGCTGTGTGTTCAACCCTGTGCCTATCTCATTAGCGTCGGATGCCGCAGAGCAGAGGCAGGGGAAGGTAAACAGATTGCCTTAAAGAATGTACTGAGCATTCAACCAAACAACACAACAGAGGCTTTTCATGCCTCTCTTTCGTTTGACGGAGCAGCATATGTTGTTTACATGCTAAATTAGCAAAATCATGTGTGTTTTAGAGATGGCTGCATTGGTAACGGAAGAAATCTGCAGTGGTAGCAGAGTAAGCCAAATGTTTGTATTAGTTGAATATTTATGTTGTGTTTTCGGGTCTTTATGACGACTAGAGCTGACGGTTTTATAAACATATTCACATAGATTACACACATATATACACTTACAAATGGAACCGCAAAATACAGGGCTCTGCTGCACACACAAAATGAAGAAACAGAGTGCTACAATAATGATGGAATGACTCCATATACAGTATAATTGAATGAATCTTTTTTTAAACTTGCTTTTCAATTGACAATTTAAATGAATTTAATGAATATAAATGCACGTTACATGCACAGCAAAATAAAACCACAACAACAAACAAACAAAAACAATAGACGGATCATTAATAAGCTCACTGCAACAATTACAACATTGACTAATTATGTTCCTCATGGTGGAGACCAAGAGATCTAAAAATGTAGTTAAAACAAGATTCACATTCACAATCTTAAGATCAAATCAACAGATGTTTACATACGCACTGGAGTTTGTATGTATTCTGTATGTAGCACCCCACATTGAGTTAACTTAATGTGGGGTGATAGTTATCGGTGTTTGAAACTGCATCCCTGGCCTGCTCTCAGCTAACATAGAACAAATTAATACAACACCAAGAACCACATAAGGCAAAAGGTGTATCTAGTTGACATACAATCTGACAACATGCTCGTGGAGCTTATGTAGCCTTATGAGGATACTTTATCAGACACTGTAATATACATAAGCAAACTACACAAAACAGGCTCACACAATGAGGACACAGCGGCGGCTGTAACAGTCTGCATCTGCCGAATGTGTAAACGGGTATTTTTAACACCTTTGCACCTTATAAGTTTTCTAAGGTGAGAGACCTGCATGTCCAAAAATGATTAATGAATGTTCAGGAGTCTCAAACTCTTCTCTGAACGAGGCTATGGTGTTGGGTGTGTGCTTCCTTCACCAAGAGTGAGCGCACAGTTTAAGATTTGGAGATTTTTGATTATCTGACAAGGAAAGGGCTCTAATTAAAATGTGATTACTAGTGGTTTCAGAACTAACTCAAAGGGCACACTATGTACATGTCCTGTATAATCCCACTCACAATTGCGCATTTAATTCACTAATGTTTCCCAGGACACCCTGTGCCCTGCAAGCAAGGTAACAAGCTGTGAAGCTTAGGCTCGTATTCAATTAGTTCTTCATGCAGTTTCAATCCCACCAAAATTGAAATTTCACTGTGGGATAGTCTGTCGATATTTCACATTACAACCGGTACACTTGTCACCAGAAGTGCTTCTCAGCCACTAAAGAACTTTGCTCAATATCTTTTCTGAGGGATCTTTTCAAAGTACAGATATGCCAGTGCTGCTACCGGATTTGTTAATTTCCATTGACAACTGTACATTCTAACATAGTTTCACCTCATTGAAAATATGTAATCTCATCATAGATTATGTATGGCAGGACGACGGATAGCACTGCTGCCTAAGACGTTTCTGGGTTTCATTCCTTTCCGGGAGGGTTTTACATGTTCTCCACAGCTTCCTCCTACCTCAAAGAATATTTACTTAGTTGAACCATTCACTCCAAAACTGTACATACAGTAAGTGTGTCTGTGTGCATGAAGAGGTGTCTGTCTTGGTGTATGGCCCTGCAGGGGGCACCCTGCCTCTTGCCTGTAGGTAGGAGCCAGGATAAATGCCCCCAAAAACTGAACCGTATGCTCGATAAGCGTCTGAAGACAGGATGGCTGTCATCATCTAGTCTTCAAAAAGATGACGGAATGGTTTGTGTGTTCCCTATTCTTGTATTGATTTTAAAGCATTCACCATACTAAAAATTACAATTTCACAGGTCTTTGACCTAATGTTGGAGTTCATGGATAGGAAACTAGACTTTTACGGGTAATCTGGGGCAGTTGGGTAGTCCGGCTCTGCTATTCTTCATACTTACAAACCTCACACTGAAACTCTAACATTTTCCTAAAATCCCTAAGCTTTAAGTACCACAGAGTGGACTTGATTTACAGCATTGGACCCTCACCTGTGGTCATGAGCTCTGGGCAATGACTGAAAAGGTAAGATCGCGAGTACAAGCAGCTGAAATGAGTTTCCTCCACAGGGTGGCTGGACTCAGCCTTAGAGATACGGTGAGGAGCTTAGACATCCAGTGGAGCTCCTGCTCCTCCATATTGTGCGGAGACAGCTGGGGGGGTGGCGGGGGGTCGGTTATCTGGTCAGGATGCCCCCTGGATGCCATCCGAGGGATGTGTTCCAGACATGGCCACACCCAGAGATAGATACAGGATTCGCCGGAGAGATTCTATCTCTTGGTTGGCTTTGGATCGTCCCCCAAAGGAGTCGGTGGAAGTGGCTGGGGAGACGAGTATCTGGGCTTCCCTGCTCAAACTGCTCCCCCTGCACCCCAGATTTGGTTAAAACGAACGAACCTTACAATAAATACACATTATCAAGCTCAAATAGAGAAACGGGTTACAATTTCCTACCTTTCAAGGAAAAATTAACCCTCCGATTCCACAACCCATTCAGAGAGAAAGCATTATTTTGTCATCGACCTATTGGCACACTCATTTTTAACTCTTGCTAATTTTCCTAATTTTGTGAATTTTGTCTTTTGTGAAACATGTGCTTTTACCAATTACAATTTCATGATAAATATATTTGTATTTCCGATAAAAAACCCCATTGTTCAATGTTGGAATCTCTTACGCGTAAAACCACATGCTTATCTATTTCTATCAATGCAAAAACGAACAGCCTGCTGAGTAAAGCCTAGATTGACAGATAATGAGAGGATGCAGACAGTTTTCAGGCTGTGACAAGAACACGAAACAAACTCTGAAGGTTGTCTGATAGACAGAGTTAGTTTTTCACTCCCTCTACCAACAGTAGAAATGGGAGAACACATCTTTGATCAATTTCCTCACATCTTACTGTAAAGGCACAGGGTTTCTAGACAGTCTCAGATACTCATGCTGGTCCCTTTGCAAAGAAAACCTAATTATCACCTTTAATAGAGCAGATCTGTCATGATTTCTGATATGAATCACGATATTCACCGGAACTTTTGAAGAACATCTGTAATGGTGACATACTCATCGCTCCTTATAGGTTAACATGTAAACAGCTGCGGTTTTGTCTTTGCTCATCATCTCCAAGCAGACAATAGATTATCATACTGGTGCTGGCTGCGGTGCGAAGACATCTGTGGTGGTTAAGTAGCACAGCTGGCAAACTTACCCCTCTAAGGCCAGAGGATTGATTAGAAAGAGACAAGAGGAGTCGTTGAAGGTAGAGAACAGCTTTTGGAGTTGAATAGTTGTTGTAGACATCTCACATGTTGTGTTGGTGAAAGCTGAAATTCAGATGATGAATAGTAAAACTTTCTCTCTCTCTCTCTCTCTCTCTCTCTCTCTCTCTCTCTCTCCCTCTCACACACACACACACACACACACACACACACACACACACACACACACACACACACACACACACACACACACACACACACACACACACACACACACACACACTATTATGCATGTCATGCCTTGACTTTGATCTAATTAGGGATGGAGCAGAATGTTCCACAGCTGACACTGGCTTCAGTGTAAGCCACGGGGCTCTACAGTGCGGACGGACACCTTTTTCTTGTCAACCTGCCTCGCTGCTGATAATTCAGCTAAAGGGCTAAATGGGATGGCGGCCTCCTTGTCATGCTCCTTTCCCTTCACTGTCCATTCTATTTTGTTGTTGTGTTAAATTCAGTGTCCAGAGTGGCCACATCCCAGTTAGCAGTGTTGCTTTGTGCTAACGCTGGTGGAAATTAAAGTGACACATCTGATGTCCATGCGGTCATGAACACATCGCTGCACACATTTCAGTCCCGTCTAAATTTACTGACTGTTAGAATTCAGTACATACTAGTGCAATTGGAAGTATTTTATGGCAAACATCATGCTTACTACTTGAGTTTACTTTCTTGGTTATTGACTGAATTATTTTCAGAGTTCTGAAGTATGACTACAGCCCATTCAGCTTCAGAACAAACCAGTTTAAACAGCAATTTTAACTAGTGGACACATAAATAAAAGACCTCTTTTTATTCCCTTATCAGACCCACAACATCCTCTGAAGTAGATTTATGAAGTCTGGATCAAATCGCTATCAGAAAATGAAAAACAATAAAGAAGAAAATACTTATTGACTGTACTGTGTTATGAGTGATCTTGTTTTGGTAAAAAATGAGTATAAATTCTGTAATATAATACGACTATACAACAAAGTATGCCTGCCTAAGGTGCACACTAAGAACTCTTGTGACACTGATCTCTCCAACGAAGGCAGGGATGTAAATTTCCATTAGCAAACTACAACCAAATGTTAAAAAATAAATAAAAATAAAATGTTAATTTTCTGTCATAAAATGAAGAAGAAATTGGCTATATTTAAGAAGCTAAAAACACTCGAAATTATTAAAGCTAAAAAGATTAATAAATATTGTAACTCTACTTTGAATTTTTTTCTTTACACAGATACCCAGATGTCTTGTCCAAAGAAAATCCACGTTGACATAGACCAGGGAAGCAGAACAATGTGAATTATTTTTATAATTTCTCATTCAGCTGCTTGGAAAAAAAATAATTACCTCATAAATAAATGTTGATTACAAAGAAGTTAGCGCCTCTGGATAAATGAAAACATAACAGGTAACAGCACAACAAATTAATGCCTGTTCTGTTTCACTTTCTACCTGGGGTATATTTACTTTTCCTACACTGTAGGGAATGGTGAAAGCGCACGTGGATAGTTCCTACGTTGTGTTTAGATTGATGTTTAGTCAAGAAAAGTAAAAAATACAGCCTTACCATGTGACATGCGGGCTGTTGTTCTGGGTTTGCAGCACTGACTTCATTAGAGGAGTAAAGGAAAGGCAGAACTAAGCGAACATCAAGGAGCGACGGATATCCCTGTGATCTTCAAGCCTTTGTTCACAGACGAAATGTATAAATTGCAAACTGCTGGCACTTCACGTATACACATGGACCACAGCACAAGTTTGTATCAATTATCTCACAGATTTAATTACTATAAAGGATAATAGAAAGATGACCTCTGTAGCTTCGTATTAGTGACAGAAAAGAGATTAAAGGAGATCTAACAGGGAAAGAGTAAATATGTAAGGAATTAAGTTACAGTTTATTAAACTTTAAAGGAACAGTTCAACTAAAAATCTCCATGCTAATGGAAAACAGGAGAGTCCCCCCCCAAAAAAATTCTGGAACAAAATAGCACATGTACATGTTCATAATCGAAATCTCAGCTTAGCTCAGTTTACCTGCTGCTCTAAACTTATGTCACATGCAACGTACACAGATTTGCTGGAGATGCACCAACTGTTTCTGTCGGAGCCAATGTCGGAACCAGTGTTTCTATCACATCTGACAGCGCAGATAGGTCCCTATCATAAGGGATAATCAAGCCGAGTTGGGCAGATTGGTGCAGTGAATTTCCACAGGAAGGACCAAAACAAGAAACATGAAACAACCTGATCATTCAAATATTTTTTTCAAAGTATTTTACCAGTTTTCAATGACTTGTGAACACAGCATCTCCATGTGACTTTGTCACGTTGTGCTTTTCTGTGGTGTGATATGAAAATGATCAAGGTTTTCCGATTTAATCCCATCTCATGTTGTCATGAACTACAGAATGCAACTTTTTATTGCATTGAAATTGAAATATTCAATAAATTTAAAAGACTTTACCAGAGTCTGATTTGGATTCATTCATGCAGGCCATCCAAGGACACAAGCTGGAACAGAACACACCTACAGAATTCAGACAGGTGCAAGCTTAACCAGACACAATTAACAACAGGATCACGTCCATCCTGAGGCAACTTGCTCTTTCCCTGACCCCGTCCTTCACCTCATCTGGCCTGGAGATTGAAAGCTAACGGGCTACATTCAGACCCACAGAGGGGTGTCTAGGTTTCATTCACACACATACATGCAGAAGCACAGTGAGATCTCAGTATTAAACTCAGTTCTGGTGATGGAAGTGAGACAGGAGAGTCTATGCTACCGTCAAACATCAGGCTACATCTTGATTTTATCACACATACTTCTCTTATGTTGCTTCATGTTTAATTTAACTGCTTTTTCATCAAAAAAAAAATTAAGGATATGATATGCTGCATTTCTTACATTGGAATGTAAGAATCACTTTATTTAATGATGATCAAATTAATTTCTGGCAGCTATTGGATTATAACGTTTCTCTCAACTGATACAGGAGCAGAACGTTGATGGGTATTGCAGTAATATGTCTGGAGATGATTTTGAATAGAACATTCCAACATTTAAAATGAAAGTGCATGATTTTTATTTTTCATTATGAAAGTTTCCTAAATTCAAATGGCTTCTTACAGAATGGATATACTCCTACTTACATGCGTAATGCAGCTTTAATAATAATTTCCTTCAGTCTAAGAAACTGAAGTGTAACACTTGTCAATATTTCTTAAACAGACACATCAGATCCCCTGACTTTCCTGTTAAACATTCCTTGATGTTCGAGAAATATTCTGGGAGTGGCGAGAACCTTAAACCACTAACGGGCGTCAGGCAATGAGCAGGAAATGAGGTGGTGGGACAGAAAGGTTATTCCTAGATGAAAGAAGCTGAATGATAATAGAGCACAGGGCGGTCCCAGAGATGATTAATCCCATTCTCCTCTCCCATTTGCTCTTCATTAACTCACTGCCTGCTATATTGGCGGGGATTCAGATATAAGGGGAGGGAAGATTACAAGTTTGGGCTGGGCATCAATAGAATGAATGAAGATTCAACTGAAGAACAGGAAGAGGGAGGTCAGAACAGAGTCCTGATTAGTGAAGCACTTACCTGCATCTTTATTTAGAGTATTTTTCTGTTGTCCACAAAATGACAAAACACAGCACAGTTTAGCATAAAACATTTGGCTACAAAAATAATCTGTTGAAGCTCCTCCAGGAGTTTATTCTGTGTGGCTTTGTTGAATAAATATATTTAACATGCATAGTAAAGTCAGAGGAAAGAACTTGTTACGACCAATACAATATGTCAAAACCAGAACCATAAAAAACAGGCCTCCGGTTTTATACATTTCTTGCTCCTCACTAGTCCGTCCGTGAGTGCCTCAAGGAGTAGGAGAAATCAGGTGTACCGGATAAAGGGAGAGTGGAGGTAGATACCAGTGGATATGCATTTAGAAAGGTGCAACACGTAGCATTTCGGTTATGGTAAAAACTCAAACAGAGATAGAAGCATCCGGCATTATGAATCGCTTTCTATGCGTGCATAAGGAGCGGAAAAAGATGGACACACACAATTTGATTTGGAGAGCCGCTGCAATGTATTTCAATCTATGTCAGCGTTAACCTTATAAATGGAAAACTATTGAACTGATAGAAAGGCTGGAAAAAAAAAACCCTTCATCTACAGAGACAGCACTGGAGCTGAAGGGGAAGGCTGTTGAGTCAAGCAACTATTCTGAAAAACTGACAAAATGGATTGAGAGAGGAATCGGAAAAAGGAGGTGAAAGTGTTCAGCCGAGAATAAAATAAAGAAAAATAAACAGCTATAATTTTTTTTCAGATTTTCTATATTTTCTAACATTTTATATATATTATATACGTACATTTATATACATATATGTATATATAATATATAAATATATATATATATATACATTTTTAAAATATTATTTATTTATTTATTTATTTTTAACATTTTTTTCCCAACATAAAAATGGGTTGTTTGTCTTCTCTGAGAGAACACAAGGTTCAGGTATAAGAAATAATCAATTACATAATATAGTTTTTACAAACATTGAAGTCAAGTTAAGGTTTGATTTTCAGAGAAAAGTAGCCTATTCCTTGAAGCAATAAATTGATGTGAACACAACAATTACAGTATGTGGTGCTGCTAATGCCTGTAAGAGGTGCATGTCCTCAGATCTCAACTACGTCGATATTTCATATTGTAAATGGGAACGTCATTATTTTTAGCAATACAGCAGTGTTCATATTTAATACCCTTCCGGCACTGCTTCACTCCCTTAAGTGCATCCCTTCAGCTCCAGTAGCATTGCAAAATGCATCATTATGTCATCAGTATCACTACATGTAACTCTGTAGGACAGGATGAGCTCTTAAGGATTCTGGATGAGAAAAGGTGACTTTGAAAACGTTTTCCATGGTAACGTGGAAACAGAATGTCTCCACTTAGTTGTGTATAACCTTGATAACAAATATTAAAAACTTTTGCAGGGCACATGAAGTGTAAGTACAAAAGAGTCGAGGCGCACACACACACACACACACACACACACACACACACACACACACACACACACACACACACACACACACACACACACACACACACACACACACACACACACACACACACACACACACACCATTCTGTCAACTTATTAATTGGGGTGGTGGTGAATTCCAGGTTGGGGTAGGAGATGATGTCGCCAATAACAATGCATTAGTATCAGTGGTGGGCGGTCAGGGCCAGCAAGGCCTTCTTTGCTGGTCTAACATAACCAGAGATCATGATAATATTTATGATGAAAGTTAATTATATTTTAATACATTTTCCTTAAATAAATATATTCAAATATATGTGTAAATATATAATTATACATTTGGATATAATATGACATAGGCCAACACTGGATAAGTGTTCTATTTGTAGATTAGAGGGGTTTTATCCAATCAGAATTCAACTAGCTTGTGTTGCCAGGTTGAATGAAATCTGCCCAAGACCTTCAGAATCTAGAATGCAGGTCTCCTTGCACTGTGAGTGAAAGGGAACATAGTTATCTGTCTATAGTTAATAGACAGATACGATAGCCAATCACATCACGAGTTGGTGACGCTAAGGCCTTCTAGCTAGCCTCGCGTTCACCTGCCATGTACGTGTCCTGTGATTGGATACTCACTCTGAGAAGGCGGCGATATGCAGACGCACATTTGAAGATTTTATCTCAAATCAATTATAATGAAATAAAATTACAAATATACATAAAATATATATATAAAAATGAAAAAAAAATACTTGCTCTTCTGCAATGTGTGTCAGCATTGAAGCAGTAACAGTACACAGGGTTGGAAATACATAAGGCTTGAGCTGGGTGACCAATTTTTAAAAAATGACTGATACTGTTGCAGGAGATTGGCGTTTATTGTCACTATCATGTACGGCTCCCTCCATATGATCTGCAATGTTTGCTTTGAATTGGACCAAATAAAAAAAGCAGGAGTATTTCTTGTAATTCTGAATGAACATAAGAAATGCATAAAAAACAAAAAAACAAAAATAAAACAAACTGTTATGGGCAATTTTATGTGCATCTTTTTTTTTTATTTTTTTTACTGCAGCCAGCAACTGAATTTCAGCTGTGATGATTCAGACAGATTTCTCTCATACATGTTTCCACTGCAGAGGCTGGCATTAGTGAAATGTCAAAATGGTTGTTGTACACAGCTATTTAATTAATTGAGCGCATTACATATGTGGCTTTGAGCAGAAGATTAACTTGTTGCTTCTGCACAGCTGTGGGAAGAATAAGAAAAAAGAATGTAGTGAAGATCTCCATTTCTCTTAATGAAATTCACTTTCTAGACAAAAACACAGAAGCATCAATGGACTTAGAGTAAGTGCTGCTGTATATATGTTTCGTAATGCACACTATCTTGGAAATACCTCGAGCAGGATTCAGACAAAATCAGGCACTATTTGGGAAAATGATTCTAATTATGTATGACTCCCCACTGAAACACCAAAACCATACAAATAGGACTATTATTACTCCATCACCAGGGTCCAAGAAGGCTCTGGAGAAAAAGAAAAACTCAGAGACTGGTGAAAATATGAGATTGATAAAAATATGAGATTATGGGAGAACAAGGGAGAGAGAGAGAGAAAAAAAAATGAGTGTATGATTGGAAGAGAGGAGTGATGGAGCTGGTTGAATCTCATCCATCTTCTCCTCGCTGACTGATATAAGAGTGTGGGCCCCAGGCTGGCCATCAACTGCTATGATGAATGAGATATAAGCAGTAAAAAACATGTAGATTCAAATGACTACTACGCAAGCTGCACACAAAGGTGTTCCACGAATGTGAGGACACGACTTGGAAAAGACTCAATATTGAATGTTTCTGAAAAATAAGGTTCATATCCAGTAAAGTATCCAGTTATTGAGTGTCTAGAGGTCAAATGATTCACTTAAGTTTCGCACAGTGAGCAAGACAACACAAAAAATGTCCTTGTACGTTTGTCATAGTATGAGCAGTATAACATTCACAAATAAGTACTGTGTTATTATCGCCTGCAATTGCCAGCTGAAAGACGAGCTACACAAAATAAACCCAATGCAGACAGGATATTACGTTTAAAAAGGGGCAATCCAGTGATCTACTGTTGTACTGTCAGGAGTGACCTCACAGATTGGGACCACATTCTCTTTTGTAAGATATGATGCATATTTTGTCATTTTTAAAATCTGCAATCCCAAATTAACTTTTTGAAATATTATTTTACTCTTTTTATTCTACATCTGTACCCTTATTTCAATACACAACAGACAAATGGAGCCTTCATGTCCCACAATAATACTGGTAGGAAGAATTATTTGTTCATATCACACAATTCCTTCTTTTTAATTATGATATTTTGCTGTCTGATACCTTAAATTTTTGTCACGTCCATGAAACGCAGCGCAGAAATACATAATGGTACTACAATTTTTACGAACGTGGCATTCTACAGAGAAGCATCGAAGAGGTGAAGGTCAACTTGGTGATGGAGAGACACGGAGAGGGAGAAAGTAAAAGACCAGCAAAGAATTTATCTATTAAATATGGAATTTCAGAGCTGAGCTACAATAACTCTGATCATGAACATTTCACCAGAAATAAAGGGACTTCAAACAATTGTGACAGGACAGCTGGTGTAGTGCTCGGGTCAAGACATGATGTTAGTAACGGTGGAGAGCAGCAGAACCATCCAGGCTCCGAGACGTTTGCTACAACAGAGCTGCGGATCTGAAGACATACGCAAGAAGAAAGTCCCCTACACAACGAGAAAAATAGTACAAAGCTTCTCAAACCTCCATGAGCATGAATTTATTAATGTCTTTAACTGAATCTGATGGATAAAGTTGAATAAAGCATGAATGAAAATCTTGAGACGTGAAGCGAAACTCTAAATTCGAAGACACATCAGGTCAAATCTAGTGGCTCAAGGCTTCATTACCCTATATTCATATAACACTCCCACAAAGCAAATAAACCAATGACTCAGGAGTTGCATTGTGGGGTAATATGTACAGTTATATTGTTAATTTAAATAATGAAGAATGTGTGTTACGTTATCTCCAGTACTGTTCCATCGATTCCTATCTCGGTATTTCACATGGAAACTCTCCATTATGAGTCTGTTGTAAATGCAGTACGAATTAGGTCAAGTGCTCTTCCACAGCAGCGGCAGACATGATGCAGCCGTTTTCACAGGCTGAGCAGTGCTGAGCATTATGAACCTGACCTTCGTGAGCAAAAATCAGCACATTGTCCCGTTAGCAGTCAGCACATTAATCAAAGTAACATAGCGTATATCAAGTCCTTAAATAAGTGGAATAATCTTATTAGCACAATCACTAGATTCTCATCAGTTTCTTTATATTCTACAGTAGAATTTATCTCAATGTTAGCATGTGTGGGTTCTCTATCTATCTATCTATCTATCTATCTATCTATCTATCTATCTATCTATCTATCTATCTATCTATCTATCTATCTATCTATCTATCTATATCTGTCTGTCTCTTATAATTTTATTATTATTTTAATTATTTTATTATTATTATTATTATTATTATTATTATTATTATTGTTGTTGTTGTTGTTACTATTATTGTTATTACTATGTTTGTCACAGGTGATGGTCCAACTTTTCCTGCCAATCACGTGTGTCCTTGTCACTTTTGTGATGTTTGACAAACAACCAACAAACTAGCTGAACAAGTAAGTCTGGTGAAAAGGGAAACAACCCTATGATAAGAAAGGAGAGCCAGTGACTGGAATAAAATACCAGGATTTCTTCTTAGAATAACTTTATCACAGCAGTGACTGACATCCACACCTCCTCTGCTTCACATGTGGCCTCAGGCCATCAAATGCCTTCAAAACTTTATCGGCACACAGACACCGAGCAACCTGCACCAAAAGAGAACTATTTCAATGGAAAAGATGTGAAAAAGAAAGATGGACTCCACATAAACAACTTTGTTCTAATTACTAAGCACCATGCTTAATAATTGGAATACAGTTAAACCAGGGCCCAGATTGAGTTTGGATGGTGGCTTTAAAAGTGTGTTTGTGTAATCTTCATCTGTACCAACCTCCTTGGATTGTCAACATAACAAAGACGTGCATAAAAAAAAAAAAATAAAAAAAAATTATATAAATATATATATAAATATATATATATATATATATATATATATATATATATATATACATACATATGGCTAATGAGTTATTATTTGCAGTAGTGATAGCAGGTTGAACATTTTCAGTCAGGAGCTCGGTTGTATTCATTTCCATCACAGATCGTTATTCCCATCCTGAACCTGCAGAGCTCTGAATACAGAAATCTGAAGTGTGGGAACATCCGCCTGGCTTTCTTCATTCATTTCGTCAGATGGCTGTATAATCACACCCTGCTGTGAGTTACACCTCCAACTGTATGCATATAAGTGTGTGTCTGTGGTGCACTTAGGCCTCAGCAACTGCACTCTAATTACTGACATCAAGTCTAAGTTCCAGGAAGCCAAGTAACCTTGTTAAGTTAAATAATTTGTCTTCATCAGCAAGAGAGAGTCACATGGAACCCCAACAGGGACGGCCTTGACTCAATCAATTACAGCAGCCTAATTTGGTTAGATTAGACCCATGCATCTAAGCACAGGTAGCGTTTAGAAGAACTATCACGGAGCTGGTGACCCACTTAAAGGGGAGTCATCTGGGGTTGTAGATGTACCGCTGCTTTCCTGCTGGATGTTAATGATTTCACAAAAAATAAATAAAATTGTCTCAGTTACTGTTAAAAAGGCCATTTGTTCAATTAGATCAGTAAACACACGAGTTAATTAGCAGCATTATCAGTCACTTCATGTTTCCGCCTAGTTGTTAAATCTTCAGTCTTTCTTCACAGTATAATATTAGTGTCTGCAGTTCCGAATGCTTTTTGCGAATGTGCACAGGATGTGAAGTCAAACTGTAATAATTTCAACAGTTTTCTATCACCTGTCTCTTCATTAATGGTTGATATATTGGTTGTTACTGTTAATGTTTGATGATTAATATGAAATATTGTTTTGAAGAGTACACAGCAGTGACGGAATAACAGAAATCCAGGCTAAAATTTGCAATTTTTGGCACAGATCAATAATGCCATAATTAAGATAATGAACATTTGAGTCAGTAATGGCCACTTTACATTCAGAAAGACCAGCATCAGCAGATGCCTTGAAAACCCTTCTGTCAGCTGAGCATTAAATCCCATAAGACACAAGCCTGCAAAGCTTCCTCCCTTGGGATGTCATTACCAGCTCTTTGAGAAAGGATCCACCGCAAAGGAGGAAGAGAGGAAGAAGGTCTCAAACAAGTTGTAAGGGCTTCACACGGCACTGGAGTTCCACTCAGGTCACATGAGATTTCCTGATAATTCTACAACTAAAGCATGCAAAAATCAAAATTTCTGTATGTATTATTAATAAACATGGATTATTATTATTTTTGCAATGCTCTGATTATTATGCGTAAAGTAAAGATGAAGGCAATCCCTTTCGCTGCCGCAAAAAACAAAAAGACAGAAAAACATTTACGCATGTAATAGAGATATATAAATGTTTGTGTATCCATTCTACTGATGCAATTGAAGGTTTTTTTTGCAGTTTTGGTTTTTATTTTGGAGTATTTGCAAAACTGTATTTCTCTTTGTCAACAAAAGCGAAGTGCGTTACAAAATGTACTGGAATTCTGACTGACACCAATAGGTCTAATAAATCCATAGGCATCGTGTAATTGATTATTTAGTAATCAAACTCCCAATAAACCCAAAACTATGTGACGTTCCTGTCACAAATCTGACTACCAACTGCTTTTTTTTTTTCTTTTCTTTTTCTCTCTCTGCGTTTTTTGAAGGGAAATGCAGTTAAAAGCAGTACAAACAAATTAATTATTTCCTCCTGTTTCCCAACCTTCACAGGGACACAACAGCTGCTGCAGGAAGTCGCTGAGTTCAGCTGACAGTGCGGTATTACAAAAGCAAAAAAAAAAAAAGCACTAATGCTTTTTTTATGCTCTTGGAGAAGTGTCCTTTACAAGTTTGTGTGAAAAAACTGAAATCAAAATTTAATTATTTAAGTTTAACTACATGTCAACAAATAACACAATTCAAAATTAGCAGCCGGCTAAAGGTCATTGCTGTTTTGTATGCAAATATGTATCCATATGTTTATGCAATAAATGAAACTTATGCATTCCAGTAACAACTGGTCCCTAAAATCATCTGATCATGATGACATTCACCACACACAAAAAAAAAAAAAGTCCAGTCATACTGCCTGGTTCCGGTGAATTGCTCAAAAACCTAAATTACTCAGTAGAAAGTAGTGTCAGGGTAGATCTTGTGTCAGAAATATTTTTAAAAAAAATGGTGAGGATCCATGAAACTTTCTATTACAGTTTTCTCAGGGAGGTTAATGGACGAAAAAAAACTGTAATATTTAATATTCAAAATGTGCCATTTAGTGCACATGCGAACAGAATTGAAATGATTTGTAAACTTTTACAAATTCATAACCCCAAATTCCATGACAGAACTATGAGTTTGATTTTGGATAAAGCTCGACTGAATTAAATGACAGATGTGCCTTCGCAGAAATGTGTGCTGCCACTCCTGTGTTTACATGGTGTAGCTAAAGTCACTGTACAAACAATAAATTCCAGGAAATAGAGCCAAAGTTCAAATTTTACTATTTGTTTCTCTTTTTATAGTGTTGCTATTTGGGATTCTGTAAACCTATCATATTCTTGTATCACAAATCCCAATAAACCACACAAATACATTTTAATTGACTGCAGAGTGAATAAACATCTACAAATAAACATCTTGTCTTCAAATGTGGAGAGAGGAACGTGATGGAATGATGCCACAATTTTGAAGAGTTGTTACAAATGTTATGAAGAGGAATAGTTTCCTCAGGTTCCTTTAGTCAGTGGTGGACATCGGAAGTTTTCACGCCGTAATGAATCTAAATAATCATCTTTGTTAACGTGTGTTGGTTCTAGAGGACACCAGTGCAAGAAACAACAGCCTGTCTTTAACCATGTACGTTATGTGGTGGACACATCTTTCAGGTTCTAAGGAGTTGTCATCAGTTGAAGATTTATTCCATGATTAAAAATTTGTAGATGTAGCTTTTACTCTTACTCATGAACTTTAGATCACACAAATATTTAGAGGCCATCTCGACCACCATACTCTAATCCTGCAAATTGTCCTTCTACCTCAATATCCCTGCTCCTCCTGCCCATTCCCTTTTCGGATGTCTCTCTGCTCAGCACTTTGTCATTGATATTCAGCCCCACACGCGTGTACCATGGAAGCCGGCTGTGACATCGCTGTTACACGTCCAGGTGTCGGTGGATCAAGGAACACGAGAAGCATCCCTCCCCATCAATGCCTCTCCACCGCTAAGGTAATTAGACCGATCTCTCACTTGGAGAAGTGAGAATGTGCATCAGTCAGATGATGATAATGCCATTTTTATTCACAGGCCCCACTTTCTTTTGTAATGCTGTGACAACCTTGCAGGTTCAGCCAATCCAAACTTGTGTATAATTAATTTGAAAATCAATTTGCATAATTGAATATTTAAGTTTTTGTAATGTGCTCTCTACCTTTTTGCAGCTGACATCAGCTTGTATTTGCATGCTCATGCTTGTCGGGCCATTGACACATGCCTACGGCAGCAAGTGTTGGTACATGATAGGACTCTGAAAGTGACTCTGTCAGCCACGTGGGCCAAACAGAGGAAGAGGAGACACTTTACCAGTATCACCCCCATAACCAGCTGACCAGACATCATGTCTGTCATCATGTCATCATGTCATCAAGCAGATAGAGGATAGAGATGAACATGAAATAAAAACACCTCTGCAAACAGTATTTAGCAACTTGTTCAGGAAGTTCAATAAGTTACCAATTACCTATTTAATAAAACTAATAATAAGAAAGCCATAAGGTACGTTACTCGCTTTACTATATTACTTCGACCCACCACTCACTCAGAAAAACATACGACCGGTTTAGGGAGTTTGTTTTTCAACTGAATCCAATTTATTGGAACTTTCATAGATCTTAATAAATTCTGCAGGGAGGTGGAAACAATCAGCCAAACTGCATAAATGAAAACCAGCCAGCTCTCAAGCCTGATGGGATATGTATATGTTCATATTTATACACCTGCAAAACAATAAATAAATAGTAGTAATAGACCGACAATAAAGCAAAGCTTCTGCATGTTTGTAATATAAGCAGCAATAAAAAAGTAAGGATCATACAACACAAACATTGTATGACACCAAATTGAAAGCTTATATCATGTCCACCTTTTTGCTTTGTTGTCTCTGCTCCAGCACATTAAAGATGGTTCAAAAGCTCAGAAGCAAAATGAAGATTGTGTCTCATTAACAGAGTCTGCTCCAAAACACTTCATCTAATAAGACAGTCCACCATTGGGCTGGAGGGGACTGCAGTTTGTACTTAAACTTTTTTTTCCAGGGTTTGAGGACTGCTTGAGTCTCAATCTCATATCCCCCTGACCTGAAGTAGTCCATTACTACTTTTTCTGTCAAGTAACTTTCCCCAGGCTCTCGGTCAAATAAAAAAAAAGAAAAAAAAAGTTTTATCGTGGCTTCCTTATGTCATGGACACAAAGACAGGGTCGACTGTGAGAACGTTGTGAAACAGAATGCAGTCACAAGCTGCCTCACCTGTCCTTTCATAACATCTCTCAGCCATTTAGTCTGAATGTTAGATAATGAGAAGCAACTAGTAGAAACTACCTAAACAATGATATCTGAGCTGAGCTGTCATTCCTGATAGGCTGATAACATTGTTGACATCAGGACCATCAGGGTTTTTCAAAAGTTCCATAACAACAGAATAGAATAGAATAGAATAGAATAGAATAGAATAGAATAGAATAGAATAGAATAGAATAGAATAGAATAGAACTGAGTGTACAGTCATGGTGTCTGCACTGGAAGTTCTGTACTGTACTTGTAACCTTCACTGGCATCTGTGAGATTGGTCTTGTTATCAATGTCTTCCTGCAGTTTCTGATCAGACTCTAAAGACATAGATTTGAAAAGACTTGGAAAAATGTGACGAATTATCTGTCATTATCTGAGATTTGAAAAGACTTGGAAAAATGTGACGAATTATCTGTCATTATCTGAGTAGCTACAGTACAAACAGTATAGTGTATATTATGAATAAACATGTTCAATCTCTGTGCAAACAAAATCAAAGATGTGCCTGCTCTGATTTTTTTATGCATCTCTCACGGCAGCCATTAAACATACCTGTTTGTGTGATTGCTCGGTATTCCCTTTCCTGTGTGTTTTTGTCTATAATACATCAAAATAAGTCAACTGCGTAAATAGGAATCAGCTCCTCTATGATACACCTGCAACAAGTCTCTTCAGATCTTCTCTTCTCAACCTCTCCCCACCATCACAATTCTATTTCTGTTGTTCAGCTGCAGTGGAGGCCTCCTCGTCAGCGTTGGTATTTTTTAAAGTCATTTTGACATGACTGTGCTGCTGTAGCCAGATGTTTGAATAGATCAGATGTTGTGTTTTCACTGTTGAAAACCACACCACACACACACACACACACACACACACACACACACACACACACACACACACACACACACACACACACACACACACACGGGAGGAAGCTGGAGAAGCAGCTGGGGCGCAACCAGGTGCGGGAGATCTGGAATGGGATGAGAACCATCACCGGACACAGGAAAGGGCACAGCACTGTGGAGGGGAACAGTGAACGAGCAAATGAACTAAACAGCTTTTTCAATCGGTTCAGCTCCCCCACCACTCGCGGCTCCTCGTCCCAGGCCTCTCCCGGCCCTGCAGACTGCTCTATTGATGCTCCCTCCTCCTGTGCTTCCTCTCCTCCCACCCCTGCCACTTCTCCTTCCATCCCTACCCCTGCCACTTCCACTTCTCCTGAGCCCACTCCAAGAGCTGCGAAGCTCAACGGCCCCACCTCAACCACTGGACTTCCAACCTCGCCACGACTTCCTGCTCCCACCACGATGGAGACCATCATCACTGCAGACCTGGTGACGACAACGCTGAGGAGGCTCCGTCCCTATTAGGCGGCTGGACCGGATAAGATCTCCCCAAGACTCCTCAGAGCCTGTGCTTTGGAACTAGGGGACCCCCTGCAGCGATTGTTCAACCTCAGTCTGCTGCTGGGGAGGGTCCCGTCACTGTGACGGGTACCTCCTGCATTGTCCCTGTACCCAAGAAAAGATGTCCTACTGAGCTCAACGACCACCGACCGGTCGCTCTTACCTCCCAGGTAATGAAGACCCTAGACCGACTGGTCCTGGAGCTCATGTGTCCACAGGTGCAGGGTGCTATGGACCCTCTCCAGTTCACCCATCAGGCCAAGGTTGGGGTTGACGACGCTGTCTTGTGCCCCCTCCACCGTGTGCTCTCCTACCTGGACACCGGGGGCTGTGCCGTCAGGGTGCTCTTCTTTGACTTTTCGAGCGCCTTCAATACCATCCAGCCCCGGCTCCTACAGGACAAACTGACCTCCATGGCTGTGGACCCCTACCTCGTGAGCTGGATCACGGACTACCTAACGGACAGACCCCAGTACGTCCGTATGGGGGACTGTTTTTCTTCTATGGTGACCAGGAGCACGGGGGCGCCACAGGGGACTGTGCTCTCCCCCATTCTCTTCACCCTCTACACATCAGACTTCAAGCACAACTCGGATACATGCCACATACAGAAGTACTCCGATGACACCGCGATAGTGGCATGTATCCGGGAGGGTGATGAGGGGGGGTACAGGGCATTGGTGGCTGACTTCGTGGAGTGGTGCCAACAGAACCAGCTCCAGCTCAACGTGTCCAAGACCAAGTCAGATGGTGCTGGATTTCCGGTGGGCACCTCCCTCTCCACAGCCAGTGATCATGGAGGGCAGTGAGGTGGAGGTGGTAGGAAACTATAAGTACCTGGGACTGCAGCTAGACAGCAGACTGGACTGGTCACTCTACTCGGACTGTGTGTACAAGAAGGGGCAGAGCAGGATGTACTTCCTGAGGAGGCTGGCCTCCTTCAACATCTGTCCTAAGCTCCTTTTCATGTTCTATCAGCCCGTAGTCTCCAGTGTGCTGTCATACACCATTGTGTGTTGGGGTGGTGGGGCCAGGAAAAGAGATATGGACCGTCTGAACAGAGTCATCCGCAGAGCGGGCTCAGTGGTCGGGCTGAGCCTGGACTCTGTGGAGACAGTTCTGGGGAGCAAGACCATGTCTAAATTAAGGGCCATCATGAACACCCCCCCCCCCCGCACACCACCTTCTCCCAGCAGAGAAGCACCTTCAGCGACAGACTGCTGTCACACAGCACCTCCACAGAGAGGCTGAGGTCCTCCTTCGTGCCCCGTGCCATCAGGGGGTACAATGACTCTCTCAGGGGGAGCGGGGGGGAGGGGGCGAGGTCAGCACACGGTTAAATGGATTTAATTTAATTTAATTTTATACTGTTTATATTTTAATTTTATACTGTTTATATTTTAATTTTTTTAGTATATGTTCTGGTAATGCTACATGTGTCTGTTAGTGTATTGTATGTCTTGTGGTATGTTCTGGTTTTTGTTGGCTGAGCAGTGGATATGTGCAATTTCTTCCAGGATTATTAAAGTATCTATCTATCTATCTATCTATCTATCTATCTATCTATCTATCTATCTATCTATCTATCTATCTATCTATCTATCTATCTATCTATCTATCTATCTATCTATCTATCTATCACACACACACACACACACACACACACACACACACACACACACACACACACACACACACACACACATATACTGTATTTATACTGTATGTCATGATGTTTAACGGGTATATTGTGGTTACTGGTGATAGAAGTTGATCACAAACATCTGATTGGAGGTGAGAGACTCCAACCACAGCATCCACACTACAGAGAAACAAAAAAATGACAGTATGGAATTCATTTAGTCTTTTATTTAAGAGGAAATGAATCGAGTTTCTGGTCCTTACATGTGGCTCCAGATTCTTTTATCACCAAGTTTTTCAAACTGCTGTTAATTGCAGAAGAAAAAAAAGTTTAATTAAACTGGCATCACATTGAAAATCATGACAAATGCAGCTGCTGCAATACCTCTCCTTCAAGTACTTCAAAACTACAAATATTTAAACAGAAATTATTTGCAGACTGTGAAACGTAGTAGATAGATAGATCTATCACATCTAATATAATATTAATCACTTCTAATCTAACTAAAAATAAGTACAATATAAAATAAATAAAAAAATAAAAAAATTATAATTAATTAACAATAATAATAAAAATAAATAATGAAAATAAATAATAATAATACTAAATAGTAATAATAATATTAACAACAATAATAATAATGATAATAATAATAATGATAATAATAATATAAATAAATGATAACAAATAAAATCACTTCTAAGTCTAATTCTAATCACTTCTGATCAAAATGTGAGCAAAAAAAAAACCCGTTATAAATCTAAGAATGACCCGTTTAAGATTATATTGAATTTGATTAAGTTCATGACTTCATGCACCCTGATTAGTCACCACTTTCACACAGGTTAGTGTATATCTGCTTTGGTGAATTATACCCAAAAAATATCACTAGTGGGTCCAGGAGCTCCCGAGTCGCTCTTGTCCCACCTCTGCAGCAAAGCAGCACACAAAAGAACTGCAGTGGCCTTGCTGTGAGCTTCACATGCAGTTATACACACCTGCTATCAAACCCAAAACATAAAAGCCATGGCCACAAAGAGGTCTGCTGACTGGTGGTAGGGTCTCCGACTGAGATCTGATTGGCTGCCTGCCTGGCTAGCTGGGCAAACCTGAGGAAATGGTGGATGTCTCCTGAGTACAGCTGCCATCCAAAAGGCTGCTGTTTGTTGTCCTACTTGACACTCATTGCAATTAGGCAGATACATGTGCGCACACGCACACACGCACACACGCACACACACACACACACACACACACACACACACACACACACACACACACACACACACACACACATACACACGATCTGGTCGATCAGGAGAGGAAGAGGAAGAATGAACGAGGCAGGAGCTGAAGTAGAATAATCCCCCCCTGGTGTTCAAGGAGGCTCACAAAATGTCATTTGGATCTTGTTAAGCAACCCAAAGATGATTAAAAGCTTTGAAAGCTCCACTGTAACAAAACTCAGAGCACAATTTACCGAGATGTCATTGCTAAGTATGCCTTCTGATGGAAACACCGCGCCTGGTTCACAATGCTCGTCTCTGCATACCTGACTTCAAAGTCTGAGAACAACAAGACGGCAATGAATCCCTAAATGGAGAAAAAGACACGCCACCGGTTTCACGGCACTAATAGATTCTCACTGTTTCTAGTTTGGAAAAAAATAAAACCGGGAAAAACTCTAGTCTTGTTTTATAAGTGCTACTCATGTGGAAAATAATTCACAGGGGGAAAGAAGAACTCACCTTCTCTGCTCCAAAGTAATTAAATTCATTAAAATCTTTTGGAGTAATTGCTGCTTGTCTATGGCAGACTAAACAATCCATTTAAAGTGGATTTTTGATAACTTGTTATTCCTTAAATCCATCGCTCCCAGCCTTTTCCTGTCTGTTTGTCTTTAATTACAATTTCTCTTTGGAGGTCAATTAAATTTAACTATTCATTAGCAACAAAGCAGATATCTATTAATGGAGGACTTTGTCTTTTTTTAATGTTTTAAGGGGGTAGAGGTAAGGTTAATCCTTCCCTATGCGTTCATCTTGGGAAGAGAGTGGATTTAAGCTGTCTGAGCAGAGGTGGCGAGCAGCACAAACCCTCTTTACCAGCCTCTGTTCTGTGTTTGGCCAAGGCTGAATGGCTGCCAAACAGTCAGAGACAGAGCGGGGATGAATCAGCGCTGACAAGCTGAAGCCCGCTTCATGTTCATCGGCTGACAGCTCAGGTGCTCAGAGAGATGGAGACACAACAGATTACATTACGGCCACTGCAAAAAAGAGGAAGACAGGGGTGGATCAGAGAGACAGAAAGAGCCAGAAATGGATTTTCAGATCTGGAACTGGAGGATTGAGAAATTTCGTTTTGGGTGAAAATGAAAATGTGTGGTTCTTAGATCTGAGCAGATGGGAATAGCACAGCATCATTTAGATGTATACTTCATGTGTGTGAGCAGGGTGTGATTTGTCAAAAAGAAAAAAAAAATCGATCACTTAAAAATAAGCAATCGCCAGGGCTAATCCTTTTATGGTTAATGGTCGGCCCCATTAGACTAAACAGTGGAACATTCCAATTAAATACAAGGTAATAAAGACATGAAACATTTAATTTTGTGTTGGCCACAATGTGGAGGATGACGATGATGAAGATGGACTAGTTAGGCTTTAGGACCATGGATAAGGGCTGTGTCATCTGCGGTGTTTGTGTCCTTCTTTTCTCCACACCTCTCTGAATTCCTGAGCAGGAAACGGACCCACAAAGCATTTCTGTTCATGGAGACGTTCACCAACATGGAGACTGAAGACAATTCAAGTCAGGTTGAAAGGTAGAGTAAGTAATGTAGGAAAACGTGGGTAAACTGTCACAACCTACCTGTTATTTCATTTTTTTTAAAATTATTGATTGGAATGTCCCCTGGAGGAACTAAATGATGGAGGAACAAATGATGCCAGATTAGGTTTCTGCCTCAAGGATTAATTAATGCCAAAGCTGAACGCTGAAATTTGAATGTTTTGCTATTTGATGTTAATTATTGGTTGAGATAATTGAGAAACTTCTTCTTCTCCTTTGGGCTTTTCCCTTCAGGGGTCACCACAGCGAACCAATTGCCTCCATCTAACCCTGTCTTCTGCATCCTCTTCTCTCACACCAACTACCTTCATGTCCTCTTTCACTACATCCATAAACCTCCTCTTTGGTCTTCCTCTAGGCCTCCTGCCTGGCAGTTCAAAACTCAGCATCCTTCTACCAATATATTCACTATCTCTCCTCTGGACATGTCCAAACCATCTCAGTCTGGCCTCTCTGACTTTATCTCCAAAACCTCTAACATGTGCTGTCCCTCTGATGTACTCATTCCTGATCCTATCCTTCCTGGTCACTCCCAGAGAGAACCTCAGCATCTTCATCTCTGCTACCTCCAGCTCTGTCTCCTGTCTTTTCCTCAGTGACACTGTCTCTAGACCAAACAACATCGCTGGTCTCACCACAGTTTTGTACACCTTTCCTTTCATTTTAGCTGAAACTCTTCTATCACACATCACACCTGACACTTTCCTCCACCCGTTCCATCCTGCCTGTACACGCTTCTTCACCTCTTTTCCACACTCTCCATTGCTCTGGACTGTTGACCCTAAGTACTTAAAATCCTCCACCTTCTTGATCTCTTCTCCCTGTAACCTCACTCTTCCACTTGGGTCCCTCTCATTCACACACATGTACTCTGTCTTACTGCGGTTAACCTTCATTCCTCTCCTTTCCAGGACAAACCTCCACCTCTCTAGCTTCTCCTCCACCTGTTCCCTGCTCTCACTGCAGATCACAATGTCATCTGCAAACATCATAGTCCATGGAGATTCCTGTCTAACCTTGTCTGTCAGCCTGTCCATCACCATAGCAACAAGAAAGGGCTCAGAGCTGATCCCTGATGCAGTCCCACCTCCACCTTGAACTCCTCTCTGTCACACCTACAGCACACCTCACCACTGTCTTACGGTCCTCATACATGTCCTGCACCGCTCTAACATACTTCTCTGCCACTCCAGACTTCCTCATACAATACCACAGTTCCTCTCTGGACACCCTGTCATCAGCTTTCTCCAGATCTACAAAAACACAATGCAGCTCCGTTTGGCCATCTCTGTACTTCTCTATAAACATCCTCAAAGCAAATACTGCATCTGTAGTACTCTTTTTTGGTATGAAACCATACTGCTGCTCACCAATGCTCACTTCTGCCCTTAGTCTAGCTTCCACTACTCTTTCCCATAATTTAATTGTATGGCTCATCAGCTTTATTCCTCTGTAGTTGCCACAACTCTGCACATCTCCCTTGTTCTTAAAAATGGGCACCAGCACAATTATCCTCCATTCCTCAGGCATCTTCTCACTATCTAGGATCCTGTTGAACAGCCCAGTCAGAAACTCTACTGCCACCTCTCCTAGACACTTCCAAACCTCTACAGGTATATCATCAGGACCGACTGCCTTTCCGCTCTTCATCCTCTTCAATGCCCTCCTCACTTCATCCTGACTAATCTTTTCTACATCCTGGTCCACAACAGTCACCTCTTCCAGTCTTTGTTCTCTCTCATTTTCCACGTTCATCAACTCTTCAAAGTACTCTTTCCATCTTCCCATCACACTACTGGCACCTGTCAATAGACTTCTATCCCTATCCTTAATCACCCTAACCTGCTGCACGTCCTTCCCATCTCTGTCTCTCTGTCTTGCCAAACTGTATAGATCAGTCTCTCCCTCTTTACTGTCCAACCTAGCATACAAGTCATCATAAGCTTCTTGTTTGGCCTTTGCTACCTCTACCTTCACCTTACGCTGCATCTCCCTGTACTCATTTCTACTCTCCTCAGTCCTCTCAGTGTCCCACTTGTTCTTAGCTAACCTCTTTCTCTGTATACACTCCTGTACCTCCTCGTGTTCTACCACCAAGTCTCCTTATCTACTTTCCTTCCAGATGACACACCAAGTACTCTCCTACCTGTCTCCCTGATCACATTAGCTGTAGTTGTCCAGTCATCTGGAAGCACCTCCTGACCACCCAGAGCCTGTCTTAACTCCTTCCTAAAAGTCATGCAACACTCTTCCCTTTTCAGCTTCCACCATTTCGTCCTCTGCTCTGTCTTTGTCATCTTCATCTTCCACACCACCAGAGTCATCCTACACACCACCATCCTATGCTGTTTGGCTAAACTCTCACCTACCACTACTTTGCAGTCACTGATCTCCTTCAGATTACACCGTCTACACAAGATGTAGTCTACCTGTGTGCTCCTACCTCCACTCTTATAGGTCACCCTATGCTCCTGCCTCTTCTTGAAGAAAGTATTAACTATAGCCATTTACATCCTGTTTGCAAAGTCAATCACCATCTGTCCTGCATTCCTCTCCTGGATACCAAACCTGCCCATCACCTCCTCATCACCTCTGTTTCCTGCACCAACATGTGCATTGAAGTCTGCACCAATGACAACTCTCTCACTTCTAGGTATGCTCTGCATCACTTCATCAAGTCCAACCAGAATTTCTCCTTCTCCTCCAGCTCACATCCTACCTGTTGTGTATACCCACTAACAACACTAAAAGCTTTACACAGCAATAGTAAACACTACTACAGAGGTAATAGTACACAATACATTCAGTATATTAAGGAGTTAAATTGGAATTTGGATATTTGAAAAAAAAAAAGTAATGTGTTAAATAATAAGGGACAGACTTTCAAAAATTCAGGATTGCAGCACGATTACAGTAAGTGTATCATGGGAAACCATATGTTACCTCATGATTTTTGCACTACGAAAACAAATTAAGACAAATGCTTTTGGAATATTTCAATGATGAGGAGTAATTGTAATTGTGACTATAATTACCCTTCACAGAGACGGAAGTCAATTCATCCATAACTGTGCAAAAACAAATTTGTCCCAACTAGTTGATGTAGTGGTGTCAGAAGGGGATCACTGATGTGTGAAGTGCTCCTAATAACATTAAACTGCAAACGATGGAGTTGAATAATTCTCCACAGTCTCCACAGAATTCCCCTAAAAATATACAGAAGCATATGTCCTGAAACATTGCTAAGGTAAAACCAAATGTTGTCTATTAAATGTGAATTGATACTGGTGAGGGTTGTGCTCTTTGTAGACGCCCCCAGAACAATCGACAGCCGACTGCACATAGAGACCAATATTATGCAGCTCAGAGGACATCTTGGTTTAATAAAAATGACACTACAGCTGATTGTCTACCTTTCTAAAGTCCAAAAGAGACATTGTGTTGTTATGATCGCATTATGACAAGTTCCACAAATTAGTTATTGATCCCGGATGTTCAAATCTATGAATATCTGCTCAGCTTGCCAAGAAATGAAGCACAGAGGATTTAACAGGTTTTATTTTTACAATCAGTGAAAGATTAAAATCAAATGAAACTAAAAGTCCTAAAACGACAGCTGACCATAAAACGGCACATAATCAGAGAAGGTATTCTAAGACACTAAATGTTAAAAGGAGGGTAGGCTGAGTTTTTATATATATATATATATATATATATATATATATATATATATATATATATTTCTTTTTTTGTAGCTTTAGATTTCAATCCACTTTTTTGACATTGCAATATAACTACATGACAAAAAGCATGTGCAGTAAAAATTAAAAGTATGCTAAATAAATTCTTTGTATTTCGAATGTTTTAATTTATCTGCATCTTTCTAAAAATTCTATTATTGTGTGTGTGCGTGCGTGGTTGCACGCGTGTACGTGTGTGTGTTCCAGGATTGTACATATATGTTTAAATGCAGAACCGAATGACTAATCGTGAGTCCTACTGTCTTTGTGATGGATGGCCTCTCACACAATGATGGTAGCTGCTCTCAAAGTAGAGCCCTTGGGGGAGCAGCAGGGGAGCCCTTGTTGAATTGTCCAATAATTTCTACTCGAAGTGAAAATTGTGGTGAGAAAATATATGAGGGCCTATTATATTCAACGGTTTCCACACCAATAATATTTTTCTGTAGATGTAATGCATGTAGGTTCAAAACGACTCGTCTGATAAGATCAGATCTGACACAGGACTGAGGAACAGCTATTTTTGTTCTGGATCTGTGGGATACTGGAGCAGTGTACCATAGGTGGTAAATTGCAGCGCTTCCTATATGCTTCATCATTGCCAAAGGCTAAACCTGTACTCACTGCTGGCATGTAAGCCTAAACTAATCATAACATTAATCTCACCGCACAACTGTGCACTTTTGAAAGCAGCCCATCTGTGAAGGCTTGCAATTAGCTGCTGTCATATGGTACAGGATGGAGCAGAATCCTGATACACACTGTCCTTGGTAATCCAACATATAGGGGAAATAAACAATATGCTTGTTTAATCCACTGTAAGACTACAAGATTGCATCTGCAAAGCTCCTAACATAATGTAAAAGCTTATTTTAAACCACAATACAATTGTGTATTAACTGTATTTTTATCTGCAGTAAGGGTTCCTTGGAAAAAATGGCTCATTATCAAATGTCTTCCATCACAGTGATCAATCAGGACGTCACATCTTATCAAACTACAACAAAACAACAATTAACACCAAACCAATCAGCACAACAGCACTGAAGCGTGTCCGTGAGGCTAACAGGGAACGGCGTGTCGGTGTGTCTTTACCTTGTGTCCACCCGTGTTCAGCTTTATGGGCGTAAGGAAAGGGTCAAAGATCATGTGGCTGGTCTCGATGTTGACTGGCGACTGCCTCTTCCCCACCGAACACAGGTTCCAGGCCGAGTTTACCAACCCCCAGAAGGACGGCACTGCAACACAAAAAAGAGGGACGTGTGTTCAAAAAGTGCAAACATATGCACTGACGAGACAGGAGGGCGCTCCTGAGAGGTCGCGTGATTTCGTATTTTCTTTTATTATTTTCTTTTTTTTATTCAGACCACCCAGACTCACAGTGAGAGAAATATAATTAGTAGGAATGAAATGATGAGTGCTTTTTATGTTCTGTAGCAATACCGACTGCAGATGGTAAAGTCAGTGTTTGTAATGATTCACAGCATTATTTACTCCTCTTGTATTATCACTGTGCAGTTATATGCATAAATGAACTAAGTTTTGGAGTAAAATTACATTTACATGGCATGTTAAGTGAATTTAATATTATGCCTCATCCATTCTGCTGTGTTTTGCTGTTATTTTAATGTGGTCGTTGCTTATTTATCCCATAGTTGTTGTTTTTTTCTCTTCATCATGGATAGCCATTGCACACCAAATAATAAAAATTGCAAACATTGTGCTGGGTTAAGGAAACCTTGAGATAACTTTTTTTTTTAATTAGACGAAACACAGTGTGTGTCCATGTTTAGATTTCTATTAATGCTTTTCCCAATGTTAATTTATGGAAGCTGTGAGTCAGTACTGTTATTTTTCATTTTTCAATGGATTCATTTGCATTTCTTCCTGTCATTCTGCATCACAAATGGTTAAAAAAAAAAAAAAAGTCTCTTAAATAGGCTGCTGCAGATGTCTGACTCATTTGTGGTTCCTGTTTTTTAAAAACTGGCTCAACAAAATAGGTAAAGAAACAGTCTTGCTTGAATTCATCACCTTCAATTCCAAAAACATACGGAGACAGCTGCATTATCCACATTTAATTAGATTATGAGAGACCGTTTCATGTTCAATAGAAAAAAAAAAGTATTTCTAAGACAAGTTTGTAGAACAAACAAACATGAGCATCATTAACCTCACATCCTTCTCTACTTGTATTGTGCTACATGGGAACCCATTTAAGGCATTAAATAATTCAGGATTTTCTTTTCCCACCACATTCAGTATGTAACTTTCGGTTCCATAGGAACATTTGGTCAGTTATTATTGATAGCTTCCAATCATTCAGCATCTATCTTTAGGAGCTTTATCGCACTACAAGCCATTTAATTTTGAACACCATAAGCCACCTTAGACACAAATCATTTATTTTGAAGGTACAGTGGAAGTAACTGTTTGTCTCACACGACAGCAGGCAATGGCAATGTGAGGATCATGATGATGGGAGAAGAATCTGCTGCGATCTTTTTTTTTTTTGTGGCTATTTGGTAAAAACCAAAGGGTTATTGTAGCAGGAGAGGAGTGGAATCATCCAGTAATGATATCAGATATATAGTATAAGACTGAGAGGACTGGAATGAGAAAATGTCAGTGTTGTGGGCGTGATAGGAATCTCAGCCAGTCAGTTTATTATATAAGACTTGGCCACTGGGAACAAAATTCAATTTTTTTTTTCAACAGGGTAGGAAGCAGAAGCTTATCACAGTTGACAAAAGCAAGAGGCACATTTTTTGCTGAGGCCTAAAGTAGTATTTTCCAAATAGGAACATTATTACCCAGAGATGAATCGCAGGAAATGTGCTATGCAAATTCTACTGGGATTTTCCAGCAAACTACGAGATAACTGGACAATATGCAAATTGACAATGAATCAAAGGAAGGCAGACATGACGTGATGGGCATTTTCTGTGAGACAACATGTCAAAAGACTTTCAGCAACAAAGACGTGATCTATAGGGACACCACTGATGAGATGACATGAATTTAGTGTTAACTGGGATAACTGCATTAAGTGCTCAATTACATACAAGGCTGTGAAGCCTTGTTTATATATATATATATATATATATATATATATATATATATATATATATATATATATATATATATATATATATATATATATATATATATATAATTATTATTATTATTAAGTAAGGTATATATATTTACCTTACGATAAAAAAATTCACCAAGATAATCACTGAAGAACCTTAGTTTACAAACATGAGTAATGGCGCACTGTCACTAATCTAGGCTAAAACACAAGAAAAAGAGCTTTGCTATTTGTCAAATTATACTGAGTGAAACCCCATCCTTATTTTAATCTAAACCTTGAATGTTCGTCATTTATGAAAAGACATTAATTTGGTGGTGATGTTGGCAGCATGGGACAAGTTCTCTAACAGCCGACTCTCTTTGCTTGGTTCATTTGTACTGCAGTGTAGTGAACTGTGGAAGGTTGACCCCTCTGGCTGTGATGCTCAGGAAGGCCCAGACTATTCAACTGTAATGCTTGACCGAGATGCAGAATGGTCTCTGGTGGCTTTTGAGCACTGTGTGTAACACAGCAGTGGCAGCTACTGCTAAAGCAGATTCATAGTGTGAAAAAGGAAGGTTTCTATAGGGACCTTAGGAATTTGCTGCAGGACTAGTAAGAAGACATTCCTTCTGTATCTAAACAGATGAAGATTATCCAACAGGAATCCACACATCTACTGTATATTTATCTCTATTTGTATATCATTCTGTATTTGCAAATTTCCTATTGATGGACAGCAGAAGGTTCAGAGCCAAGGTAGTTGATCGATCTGACACACCAGGATGACAGACCAGCTGCTGTATCTCAATTTGCATAATCAAAACAGGTCATTGGGACAGAATCTGAATCTAAGTCTAGAAATCTAGTCACTGAATTAACTGTTTGTACTTATTTTTGTTTCCAAGTGTATTATAGTGAACTGTTTGGCAAAAATGGGAGGACATTTTTTGATCCATCTGTCATGTTGAGAACTCAGTAGCTATAGAAGGTTTGGTAAAGTAACAAACATGATTGTTACATCAGGGTGAAGTGACCCAACACCTAATGTACAGTTCAAACCCTATCGGCCTGAAAAAGGGCAAAACTAGACCTGAATGAAGAGGCTGGATATGTGTTAACTCATTGGGGGGGTGGGGGGACCTCATCTGGTGCAACATCCATCATGAAAATGAAAGAAAATCTATGGGCAGAATGCGAATGGGAATGTGTGACAATCGATCTATTAAAGCCTGGGCCCCCTTGTCGTAAATGTGCACATAATTATTAGCCGTTGATAGATTCCTGCACGTAACTACAGCGACAAGGGACATCAGTCACCATCGGCAGAAACACAAGCAGTTCTGTCAATAATCCGCACAGCCTCTTATGGCTCTGATACTCCAATATTTCACCGGTGCTGCTCTCCAGCGTTATGGTCACTTTCATTTCTTATTTGCAAGCTATAAAAAAGGACGGGGATGTATGGTCTGGCCTTTTATAGACGTTGTATAGAGTTTATGTGAAAAGGGCAAGTCAGCACTGGAGACCACTGCTTCATCTGTGCTGTAACTGATACTAATATTAAAAGACCCCGAACAACAACAACAACAACAACAACAACTTTATTAAAAGTAGGTGTGTAGAAAAATTATTAAAGCAATGATCACAATCTTTCTTCCGAGCTTGTTCCAGTGTAAAATATTCTCTCGCTTATCCACGTTTCAAGATGCACGGCTTCACTACATCGCAAACTTTTAGTAGGTAGTTGCGAGTCTATATGAGTTTGGGGTGTTTTAATATCAGTATGGGTAGGGTTCATAAACGTTTCAATTACCGTAAATAATAAATTAAATAGTTTTTCGCTATATCTCGGTATTTTGTTTTTCGCGGGTGGTCCTGGAACGCATTAACCGAGAGTGATGAGGGATCACTGTTATACGTCTCATTGTTATCTCACTCATTCACTGTGAGTTTGGAAGTTTGGAAACATTTTCTTTGTGTATGCATTAAATAATGTTAATATGGTTAAAAGACGTATTGTAAAAAAAAAAAAAAGATGTTATTATTTATGTATGTTATAAATCTAGTGATTTAAAGGGAAAAATCCTAATCATATAAATTGACTAAGAGACAAAAATAAGTGTTTTTGACTAATAAATGGTGATTGGATCAAAAACAACAAATCCAACACGTCCCTGAAGGATCATGTGACGGTACTGTGATGTATAGGCCTGAGATACACACACACACGCACGCACGCACGCACGCACGCACGCACGCACACACACACACACACACACACACACTCAGCTGCAGCAGAGACAGTTATGTGACCTGGTCACTACATTTTCATCTATAGTCCTCCACCATCTGTCTGACAGACAGACAGACAGACATCTCACACACTCTGAGGCAGTCATGACGTATGATTGAAAGGTGTTGCTGATGGAAACATGTTGACACCACCTCCAGTTATTTATTTGTTTTCTTTGGAAGTCATTGTAGGAAGCTTAGAAATAAACCCAGACAATTAATTTTTTGTGGACTTTGCCACAAAGTTGAATACAATTTATAAGTTCCCAATCAGCAGCTACTCCTCCCTCCAGAAACACATTTGGGTAAAAAGCCAAGAATTTACATCCATGATAGAATTAGGAATCTGATATGTTTGACACACAAAAATAACCTTGCTGCAGTTATGAACTTGGTCCTCAGTGTGGGTGTGTGAGGCCATGTTTTTAGACTAATTATGTTGCCTTGGCTGGGTGGGAAATGCATGCTGGGTCGCCCCACTGGGCTTATTACAGTTCAGAGTTGTGGTGAAGGTGGGAACTAAGGTTTGAGGAGACGTTCGCTGGACAATTAATCCCCACATTAATTACCTCCATGGCCAAGCATCTCATAGTTGTGGTTATTAAGCTGAAGCCTAGAGAGACATCGTTTCTCATTATAGAGAGAAGCTGGAAGAATACTAACATCAAAATATGATGTGAACATATGCAGAGCCATGGAAATATATGAATACATCAGAATGCTGAAGATACAAAATCAAAAGGAAAGTGGTAATTTAAATGAGATATAGATATGCATGTACGAACATACAATGACAAGTGTTGCTGGCTGCAGAGCTTTGCATTTCATTAGAGGAGCTCAGTCACAGAGGACGCCTTAATAAAATGTTTTTAATCCATCAGCTGGATATGGATGAAAAGTCAGTTATGATATAGGAAGCATGAGCACACACACACACACACACACACACACACACACACACACACACACAAACACACATTTCTTTCTCTGTTGCCCCCCCCCCACTCCACCCCACCTTTAACCGAACTGGAAGCATCCTGCACATCAGGCCCTTGGACGTGCATCAAGAGAAGTTTATAAAGCTTCTTCCACTTTTGTAACTGCTGATGCAAAGCTGGGTTGCAAAATTCTGCCGGCACATAGAAGGAAAACTTAACAGCTTGAGGATAAATGCTTACATAAGCAGGTATAGAAACAAACAACTTAATGATAATGAATGTCTAAGAGCAACATTATAGGAGCTGTCAGTGTCAGCGCTCGCTCTCTATTTGAAGCACTTCAGCCGACTGAAGGCTCCGTCTTGTTTCCTCACAAGAGGACATTTGAACAAACCGTTTGGGGCATCTGTTAACATTCATACAAGCGTTATACAAAAGCTTTGGGCAGGGATCAGGTGCAGCACATTTATGAGGAGTAGTTATCCTTTTGTGGGGATCAAGGAACTTTTAAGACTGTAAAAAAGGGGAGTTCTGTTTGCATTAAAAGAAAAAGAGTTAAAACTTGTCTACATGTCGTAGACTTATGCAGTCTTTGGTTTATATGAAAAGTATTTGAAAGCTAAAATGCTTGAAATTGTGGATGAACAGGATAGCAGAGACAGTGTCAGTGGTAGAAGATTTAGACCAATTTAACAGAAACGAACAGGAGCAGTTATAAGTAACTCAAAGAGAAGGTGGCACATGTTTGATTGTATTTCTCAAGCTAAAGTAGAAGAAACATTGAGTTCATAATGATTCATAATGGCATTGCCAATAATTAGCAATGCCAGTATTAGGCTGGTATTAAAGGTAGCACAAAAAGGTGCCTGAATGTGTCACAACATATAGTACATGGGTTCATCTAAATGTTGAAATTTGAGAGAATGTTGACTTACACTGCTCTATAGTTTTATATGAAAAGATGAGCAGAAGTTGACATTATACATTTAAATACTATTACTCTATTATAAAAGAAGAGGGAACAATGAAAAAAAAAAAAACAGCAAGTGAAACCTCAGATGGTACAAAAATGTAGAAAGCATATGTTGTTGAAAGCCACGGCACTGTTGAATATCAGTTATGCTGTTTCAATGTGCTACTGCGAATTCAGTGCTGCTCCAATAACAAATCACATTGTTTTATCGAGGTTTCTCTACGTTCCACTGATTTTCAGCATTTTGTCGACAGTAAGGCCCACCAAAGTGAATATTGTGTTCATAATGAAATATTCCTAATGTGGTTTGTTACATTTCCCATATTTCATGCTAACTAAATTAAATTATCAACAAAAATTGATTTTTTTGCTCTCCCTGCAAACAATCAAAATATTTTTTATTGCTGAGTGCATCCATACAATAAGGAGCATTACCTCTGCTAAGGAGATTGGGCTTGTACCTGTGTTTGTTGATTGGTTTGTCCTTTGTGCCATTCTAGAATACAATCTTGTGAACCCCAAGTAGGAATATTTCATTTTAAAAGTCAGTATAGTCTATTTGAATGCTTGCCTAAAGGACCCTGCACTGCATAATTAGGTATTATATACACTGGAAGTGTACAAGCTGCATATGTTTACAAGAGTGAGGTTAACTGCAGGAATGGATTTGATAGAATTGACTGGATGTGATTATCAGTTTGTGTCACGAGAAATACGGTAACCCGAAGGTAAACACAGAGGGAAGTACAAAAGCACAAACTGGGAAATTTAAACTTCTGGGGAAAACTAAGGTAGACAATAATAAAAAACAAACAAACAAACAAAAACAAAGTGAAAAACATCAGGAGGTAGAGATAACTGTTAAAGCACTTTGAAATGTCTGCTGATGTGATTATGCGCTATAAAAATAAAGGTTGATTGATTGATTAATTGATGCATTAAACCACTTATTTCATAATGTCTCCTGAACGTTTTAATAAAATGCCATTATTTTATGTTTTGTTTTTTTTAACAACACCAATACATAATGCAATGGAACTTCATTGCAAGGTCAATGTGATATATAAAAAACTCATGAACATAAACACATAAAAAGTATTAATAAAACAGATCAATGGGTAAAATAACTAAAAATGAGGTTACAAATATTTCCATAGCATTTATACTTCAAATAGATAAAAAAAGAATTATATTTCTGAAAGTGACACAACACAAACAGTGTTTAAGAACCTGCATTAAACGTCATAACACAAAGTCATCATTAACTAAACCAGCTTCTCCAGGATCATCTTCAACAACAATGTGGAAAATGATCTTTTTCTCATTTTTATTACAGTGAAAGAGAATTCTGGTCCTGTGATGATCTGGTGTCTCATCTGGGGTGTACCCTGTCTCACAGCTGGGAATGCCTCTGGCAGAACCCCTGACCTGCAACTTTACGTAAGCGACCAAAGAAAAGAAAATTATGGTCGTCTCATCTTCGAGCAGATGAATGAATGAAAGAGAATTTGGGCGTCGACCTTAATCCGAATTCTCATCGTCCTTCAAGCACTTCCTGTCACCGAGCAGCTACTAGTGTTTTTCAATGAAGGCGGCTATTTCTCATTCATCTTGTGTTTTCTTAGTTGCTGGCTAATGTACATCAGCATATCCACAAAAATGATCTAGGTACACTAGATCATTTTACAGCTAGATAAAGTAATAATTGAATCAAGTTATAGTTTGGTGTTGAGGAAAATCAAAACGTTCATACTTTAAGTTTCAAGCCAATTTCTCAACTGTCTGTCCCGCCTTTGAAAAACAGTCTCTCAGCTGGAACTGAGATTGCAAATGTTACAAAACTTTTTTTTTTTTTTTTTGCCACTTTACAGAGCAATGGAAACGCTTCCTCATTACTTTGTTTGCAAGAGCAAAGGGTCCTCATTGAGACGGCTTTTTCCTCCATGAATCTGTGCTTCTCAATGTACGAGTACAATGTATAAGTGTTTGCCTCTACTGGTCTGTGTCGGAGAAACTGTAGCTGACATTTTATTTCTTTAGGCTCGTCAAATGCTTTAGTGCATTGTGGAAGATCTTAACAATCGCACCACATTTCTCCAGAATGGAGTCTGGCCAGATTTGTGCCAGCTTTAATGGCATCTTTAGCGACTTTGTTGAGGGTGGCGCTGGCTCCAGTCCCTTGAAGAAAGTCAATGAGAACACTGTGACTAAAAGATTAATAAGCAGTGGCAAGAAGCTCGCAGCTCAATGACTTTGTACTGGCTTTATATTTGCACCTTTGCTTCGTTGTTGATTCTGAATGATACTGTCCTTAGAGTGACTGTCATCGATGACAAATCCACGCCATTGACAAATCACTGAATGGTGAGTGTCTCACACAGTGAACAATCCTAGGCCTGGAGTTCAAAGGGTTGGTGAAGACACAGTTTCTGAATGGACACTGAGAAGCCACAGACACAGACAGCACACACCCTGAATGATAACGAGGGTTTAAAAGTATGACCATTGCCTGAGAGGCACTGTCTGAAGCTAATGAATCCATTTCCATCTTTTACCAAACACCCTCTCACTCATAAGCTCTGAATTGGAAAAAAAAAAAAAGGCCCTCATAAAAAAGGATAGATTTACCACCGCTAATCTCATGACTTAGCGCCTGATAAGGTCCAGTAATAGAAATCTTTGTGTCTTCTTTCATGTCCCCCAAAAATGGGATTCAATGCCATCATACAATGAGAGTCCATATTATTTTTTCCTACAGGCTCATTTCAGAGGGGAAATATTAATAATGGCTCTTTTCTGACTGTCTTCCACTGTGTGGGTTGTTCCAGGCACAATGGCGTTGGAGTGACAGCATCAATGCCGATCTCCTCTCGCTTTATTCCCCACACACAAACACACATACGCACAGTTCCTGCTAATGAATGATGGGAGTAATAGAGCTAAGAGCGTGGACTCGGCTCACTCTTCTCTCCCACTGATGATATGACAGACACCCATATACAGGGATTGGGGTGCGTGCACCCCTATCACATACAATAATATAATCTGTCCTCCCTGCAAGTTTCCGAAAACACAGGTCAGTGATCATCTGTAGCTATAAGACAACTGCCTTGAAACTAATAGGGGTCTCGATGAAGGCCATTTTAGCATCATATTTGTTTTAGTTAACAATGAGACTTTGTGGTTAAAGGTCAGTCTACATCGTTTATTCAAGGTAGATCGGTCGGTCTAAGGGTAGTCCTAAAAATAGCCGAGAAATATGAATCTGCATATTATAAAATTGATTTCTGCCACAACTCCTTCAATATGTATCTGACTAATGAGGTGTGGTTTTGGAGATACAGCTCACTGGTAATAGTAAGGTTGGTGTTGATGTTCCTCTCTTTTACTTTAAGTCTACGTGTGCAATAGGAAGTAAACATTGTTTGAGGACTCTGCAGTGTTTAAAGATAGACTTGCTGGAGTCAATTAAATGTAAATGAAAATACAGATGAAGATGTTTCCGAAAAACTCACAGGGGGCTAGGCTGTTATTCGTATAGCGCTGGAAAGTTTTTATTCCTCCATGAAACCCCAACAACCTGCAGCAACCAGGCAGACCCATCAGTCTGCAGACCGTAAAGCAGAATCCAAGATTGAAGTAATCAGGGCTGTCCAGATCTACTCACGTCAAAATAAAGTCAACAATTTAAAGGGCTTGCAAAGAATAAATGTGCATGCAATCGTGCAGTTGCTATGAAGGTCATAGTGGGTGAAATGTGAAGTCATGTATCCTGTGATTCAATAATAAAGGATTCCTTAACTGAAGGGCACCAGAGTACAACTCCATCTAAATCGCCTTACTTTTGTTGATGTACTGTAGGACAAGATTAATTTTTCACATTGAAAACCCTTTTTTTTTCTGTTTTGAATAGATTTCATTCAAGATTTGAATATTTCACATAACTTTCTGTAATGAAATTGCTCAGTTTTCAACCTGAAACTGAAGCTCATATGTAGTGCACAGGAAATCATAAAGTAATAAAGTACAGCCCTCATTATGAGTAGCTGTATGATAATGCCAAGAGTTGCTCTCCTGAGATTAAGGACTGGTATTAAAAGACAACAACATGATCAGAATAAATTAAAAGGACTGTTTTCACATGATGCGCATGCTGACAACACACACTGTAACCTGAGAAAACAAGATTAGTTAATTAATCGTGAATGTGATATTAGTATTACATTATATACTATATACTTAGCAGGCCAAACCAATTCATCACCCATCTGTTTCTACATTTAAAGTCTGTATGTGTTTAGATTAATTTGACAGTGTAATTTGAGATGGGTCATTCTGGAGGTTATTAGATAATTAGCCATTCCTCATTTAAAACTACGACTGATGACTGACTGAGTAGGACATTGCGTTCCAATATCATTTCCTTAATTCCCATGTGTGGAAGACGCTGGAGGGAAAGAGCTGCCTCCAAGTTTGGAAATAAAATCTTATATATTAATAAATTATGCAATTTAAAATAAATATTTTATAGCGGTCAATTTTAAATCATTGAATTTATCTTTTTGAGGAGATCTGCGACATCAGACCATCTACAGAAAAAGGTAAACTGTGGGATATGTAGATGGTCTAAATGTTAACTAGACTGCACTAATTCAGCACCTTTGTAGTTTGAATGAATACTCAATGTGCTTTACAAGCATTCAGCATTCACTCATTCATATAGACACTAACGCCGTAACAGAGACATCCATGTAAAGTGTCTCCTGCATGTTAGGAATGAAAACCATACATGCAAACTCTCACAGAAGAATAGATGGAGCTCAGTATCTAATACCTATGTGGACCAATGTGCATCTGTATGTTTGTTGCACATATAGATACTCTGTAAATCCTGATTATGATTGTGTAACAAGAACATATTGCAGTTTCCTTATTTTGAGAAAAACCCTATCATAAAACGCCTGGTTATAGAAATAAATAGATAAATAAATAACAAAAAAACAAACAAACTCCACTTTGGGAGCAGAAGCTATTTTAAAATCAGCATTTTGCATAAACAGAGTTGACATAGGGATTGAAACAAGTATCCTCCTGGAATGAGTATTGAGAAAACTCTTAACAAGCTCCAGCAGAGATAAATGTGCTGCTACCTGTGCAGTGATGAAGAAAAATCCTCGGCTGGTCAACATTATTCTGTGACGGTAAACAGGCAACATATAGCCCACACTTCTTCCAGCAGATTGGCTCCTTCCTACATCAGTACCTTGTTAAAATATGTTCTCTCTGGTGACTGCTTTTTGACAGGGATACACTTGCAAGAATAGTTCCACATGCTGCAGCTCATGAGCATCGGCTGTTTGCTTAAATCACCCAGTGTCAGTCAGTTCATTTAGGAGGAGATAAAACCAGACCAGAGATATAACAACCACCTCTCTCTCTCTCTCTAGCTCTCTCTCTCACACAGACACACACACACACGCACACGCACACGCACACACACACACACACACACACACACACACACACACACACACACACACACACACACACACACACATTTCTAAAAAGGAGTGAGGAAATGTACATTACATAAAGTTCTAAAAAAAGAGTTGAAAAAATGAATAAAAATATTTTCATGTGGCGTGTGTGAAAACTTATGTTTATTGATTCATGTTAGGAAAAAGATGTTTCATAAATAGTTCTCTAAAAATATTACTCCCGATATGCTTAACGAAACTATTGTAAAAAAACTTCAATAAATAAGTATCGTTTGTTGATATATATACACTGTACATATCAAAAATCCTACAAACCTCCTAACCCTGCCACCATCGCATGCTCTGTGAAAGCTTTGCATTTACTAATGTGTGGTAAATTTGTCAAACACTAAAGGTATTGTAGCATTCAGGGAAGCTAAATCCACAAGAGAACACTTCAGAGTGCTTGTGTGTTCAAAATGAAATGTATATGCTGTTGTCAATAAAGTTTTTCAGTCTTATTCTAAAAAAACATCTATTGAAAGTATTACAGTATTTTCCGCACTATAAGGCACACCTGAAAGCCTCTAATTTTCTCAAAAACCGACAGTGCGCCTTATAATCCAGTGCGCCTTATATGTGAAAACAGTTTTAAAATAGGCCATTCATTGTAGGTGTTCCTTATGATCAGATATGCCTTATAATTAGTGTGCCTTAAATGGCATAAATGACATGAATGGCATATTTTAGTTTTAAAATATGCCCTTCATTGAAGGTGCGCCTTATAGTCCAGTGTGCCTTATAATGCAGAAAATACTATAACTGTTTGGACATAAAATATATATTTAAAAAATAGTTGAAATGCCAGCCTTTTTCAAAGGCACTTGATTTCTTTTATTTTTATATATAATTCAATTTTTTTTTATTTAAATTTATTTTATTTTAAGCTTTTTGACCAGATCTGCTTGAATTTATTAGTGGCTAGTGTTTCCTCAGATCTTATATAACAAAATAATTGTCAGCAACTTCCAGCAAATTCCAGCCACTGATGGGTAAGGGTAAAAAAAAAAGAAAAGTAAAACGCCACCACAACAAATACAAATTCTTGATAATTTATGCAGAGCATCAATTAGTGCTCCAAAACTTCCACATTTAGATGTTAGAACAAAAACCAAGTGTAAGTCTACCCTCTATTCCTACCTGCTACAATACATTTCCAACTAATCAATGCCTCATGTTCCTGCTGATGGCAGCCCACAACATGCATTTATGTTTTATCTTTGGATGAAACATTTAGTTGCTAATGTCTCCAGGCAGGCTCTCGGAGCCCTGAGTTTACTAATGCACATTCCCATTTTTCAAAGGCGCCTCAACAAAGAGATATGAATTGAGGTGGGGGGAGTGCACTATATCATGTCTCATCACCCACAAAGTACTGGAAACCTCTTGTGAAGACGTGTGGGAGTGGGAGTGGGTGGAAAGGAGACTTGGCTGCTCATTAATCTGGTCACCGTAGTCGACTCTTAGCATTGAATCAGGTACAAGAGCCCCCATGCTGTGTCTCTGATAATAGTTGTCTTTTTAAAAAATGTTAAGAACCTAAAAATCAGGCAGACATGGGCTGTGAAGCTAACAATTTAGGAAGCACCAGCAGCACCTGCTCATGTTCTCTTCCTGTTCCTTTCTTTTGCATCACATTTCTGCAGAATCGTTGGCAAGATTCAATAAGTGCTCGTGTCAGCCGTCTCCTGCATGGCATCACACATAGCAGCCGGTCCACAGAGTCTATTCTACATTATCATACAAATAGCTCCCTTCTATGCGTGCTGGTGAATGGCGTGCAAATGAGACCCACAACGAAAAAGAGCTGACAATAAAGTCAAATGCCTCCATAGATCTTGTTTAATGTGTGCTTGCACGGTTTTCCAAGTGTAAAGGTCAACACAGTCACACAATCACGCTCAGTTGATGGGTGTCAATGAGGGAATATACACAAGAGAACACACCATTTTAACCTCCAGCTCAGTATATAGGTTACACATATAAAGAAGAAGAGTTAATAGTTACACATGTTATAGACTGAGGAGTGGGCGGGAAACAAGCTACGGCAATAGATGCTAGTCTCCCTATTTCTAGAAGACCAAATGATGATTTGTCCTAAAATTCTCACATCTGATTCTAGCACCAATTCAAAAGCACACTTGTTGTAGAGAACCATTCGTCATGGGCACATTTTTAATGCATGTACAATTAAGGACGAGGCAAATCAGTGGAGCTAACCCATTGTGCCAGCTTCCGCAATATTGGGATTCTGGGTGTTCAGGAACACCACATCATCCACAAGTTACCATTTGAATTCCAAAAAAATACAAAACCACTATCTTACCTCATCAGCCTGAAGGAATGAAGCTCAAGCCCTCCTATTGTTGAACAAAGTGAAGAACGCCCTATGTAATTTGCAATTTTACTCTCCCAGAGTATTTTATCTGTATTCTCGGACAACCCGAGCGTGATCTGAAATTGTATCTGTAGAAATTGTGTCTGATTTTATGTATCTAGACTAGTGGATTAACTCCACTTCCCAGAACATGAAGATTTGCAAAGCTCTGGCCTAGAGAGCCCGCAATGATATGAGGACGTCCGACATAATTCAAAATAAAGTTCTCTTGGTCCACAGCAGAAGACAATCTGTAATAAGGTAGCGTGAGCTGGGTGATGACTACCACCCTTCACAAGTCCCTTGATGGCTCCTACACCTGTATGTTAAGAGTCCTTCTAAGACCAGATCCCCAAAACAATTGTATGAAGCCCTGCCCGTGTTGCTTATAGAAGGCTGGGGGTTGCCTGCCACTATCGTAGGCATGGGGAGCTTAATGCCCACCAATTTTGTGGGAGCCTTCACATGGAAAACATGCTGGACAGCTGACACAATCCCTGCTAGACACCCTGATGAAGGATGGTGGGTCGACCAGCGATGCCAAGCTTGTCAAAGTAAGAATGCTGGGCTTCAAATCTGGGTTCCATAAGTGTTGGTAGTAGATGGGGCAGACAGATTAATAGTGCAGCCAGAAAGGGAAGAGGGCTAATCATCTCCAAATAGAGAACTCAGTTCTAGGTAGACCGATGAGAGAAGAAAGGTAATGTATATATTTGATTTCTGAGTTCAAGAGAGAGCAAGTTTAATATTTGTCTTACTGAATAAGAAAAGGTGCAGGATGTGTTCATGCAAACATGTCTGACTTAAAGTGCTGTAACCCTAAACGGATACTCTCATATGTGAGGTAAATATACAGAAGCCGTAGTTAAAGGTGCCTGTGGGCTAACTGAGTCCGCAGAACATTTCACATCCAAATCATTTTCAAAGACATCAAGCAACTATGCCAACAGAAGTCACAACTTATATAATAACACAATAATAATAGTGTTTCATCACTGACTTTTATGACCCAAGATGTTTATGGGTTCAAATTATATAAGACTAATACACAAATGTGTGTGCAAGTGTGTGTAGTTGGTGAATGGTGAATATAGTAGCTCTAACTAGCTACCTTGGTGTAAATCAGCCTGTAGTTATGATATACGGTGCCTAAACTGAGCTGGTACGCACCAGCACGTCTGATTTCTGTCCACATGAATACCTTTGCTTCTTACTTTTACCCCCACCCCCTGGCAAATCAGAGTATGCACCCTTAAACACCTGTGCAATTGACCCTGCAAGGCAGCTGGATTTGTGAGATCATGCAAGAACCATCTGGCACATGAGGATACTGCCTCACTGAGTCTCAGTGTAAACACACTGCTACTGAGAACAGAGCCGGAAATATGTTTGTTACCATGGATGAAAAGGCACTGAATGACCAAACTAAATGAGGATTGGGGGGAAAAAAAGGAAAACAATGAGAATTCCATATTAAACACTGGTGCAGATGTTACAAAAGCAAATTGTTTGAAAAGCTGTAAAAGAAAAAGTATTATTCTATAGTAAGGTAGCTGCAGATATATTGAATTATCGTCCAGAGAAAACAGGTAAAAAAAAGGTAATAACAGTTATGAATACATCAGATTAGAAGAGCGCTGCCACAGCCTCTCATATTTAGTGTGATAATAATAATGAAAATTTACATGCTAAGGACACGTAGCTTAACACATTCCTTCATCAAGGCCAAACAGCTAAATAAAATTAAACTGCAATCCAAATTCTAACTATAAAGTGAACAAATTGATTGATATTAAGTAGTTAATTTCAAGAAGGTCCTTGGTTCAATCCTACTGGAGGCTTTTTGGTGCAGTGTTTAGAGTTTCTACCCATGTCTGTTTGGGTTCTCTCTGGGTATTCTGGCTTCCTCCCACCATCAAAAAAATATAATATTAAAATCATAAAATTGATATATTACTGACACGTGAATACAAATAAAATCTCCCAAACTCTGATGAAGATCATGTCATGCATTTGCTCTACTTGTAGTTGTTTGACATGCTGACAACAACATTATTAAAACGTGATGATGACTCAAAGAGCAGAGTGGTGCATCAGTAACGGATACTAAAGTCATTATTTACAGCCAAAATGACCTTTTACAGTAGATTGGATTGGTTGTAATTCAGACAAAGTGGTTTGACTTAATTTTAATTTAAATCTATAATCTACTCAAATGCAAATTTAAGTCTTGAGATTTTTTTAGAAATCTAAAATACAGAGCCGACTTTTCACTACTGTCTCCTGCTGCTGCATAATGTTACACCTACACTGTGTGCACCCGAAATGAAAGTCTCACCTCCCGAGATTAGATTTTTTGAGCTCACACCACATAAAAACTGCAGCTAGACCGTACAAGAAATCTATACATTTAGTTTAATAGAATACAAAATAAAATATCATTACGAAAATAGTATGATCATATTTTATTTTGTAGTGAGCTAAACAAAGTCAGCGTCTGCCAGAATTTATATTTTTATGAGCATTAAAGTTCACTCATGAAATCAAGAGTCAATTTTTTTGTTAATCTCAAAGTGCATGGCAAAGCTCGACTGTCTGAATGTGTGTGCGTGTGTGTGTGTGTGTGTGTGTGTGTGTGTGTGTGTGTGTGTGTGTGTGTGTGCACGCATCCATGATGTTGACATGGGGACTTAAAGAAAATGAAGGCTGAGGGACGATGCATGACAGAAATATTTGTAATTACTGAGAGCTATTTGAGCAGATTATCTGCAGTGTCATGTGTTCCCAGGGCTCAGCCACACACGTCAACGATACCCTAATCTGATTCCCTCAACCCAGAAAGCTGTTGCAGCAATTTGGATTTTTTTTGCCACCCCAAATCACAAATCGTGCAACCGACGAATCCTCCAGAACAGAAACCAAAGAGTTCACACAAATCCATGACATATGACTCCAATCAAGAAGCTAAGTAAATGAGTCTTAGCTGAAGGTTGCAGGGAATCAGGGAAAGTTTAACTTTTTTTTTTCAAGCCTCTTTCATGTCCTGAGGATAACTCAGTGGGATGGTGTGTGTCTGAGGCTGAGGGTGAGCCTTTAGGCCGGCTCTAGCAGTGGGATTTCACAGGGAATAGTAAGCAGATACAAAAGAAACTCCTTCCTCTTCCCTGCAAGTATTTAACAACTGAACTTGAAACGAGGGGCTTGCATCAGATTATTTAAAGACATCAACTGGAGTCACATATCATCTGTTTTATGGTCCTATTTGCTCTGGATTTCTTTTTTTTTTTGTAATATCAGCGTGTTCAGTTTGTCAGGATTAAATGGAAAAGAATGAATAAATGAATGCATATTTTTATATATCCATATAAAATACTATTAGAAGCCAATGTGACGAGCAAACAACAGGACAGAACAGTCACCATAACAAACAAGTTTTTAATTCATCACACAAGATCATCACCAACAAACTAAACCAAGAGCATTTAATTCTTAAGTCTACACGATCTAGAAGCACACACCACATACAAACTACCTACACAGTGTGCATATTTATGACATGTCTAATATCCACTTTAATGCATGTAAATACATGTACTTTATAGATGTGCTGCATGATATTTACTGTCATCAAACCCCACCGACGCCATGCTTTCGTGTTCACATTTAAATACATGCGTTAGTCTCACAAGTTACAGACCAACCTGTGTTTTCAGCCATTGTGCTGCAGCAAGTATTTGATGATCTCAGAGGAGAAACTCCAACTCAATTCCTATATTTAGAGACAACTGAATCACTTTATAGTCGATCCAGACTTTACTTACAGTATGTAAAACATGGTACAGAGTGGATGAGTAGTATAAATACATTTACTGTGGTGGATGTTTCTGTGGATTGTTGCCTGAAATATTGCCGAAGTGAAAACATTCTCTGTGCTGCCTTTGCTCAGTGTGGACATATAATATTACAACAACCCACATTTCCATTTATACATGACTATAAATGACCTCTTCTTCACTTTGACAATGAGACTATGTGTTTGCTGAAACAGTCAACCTGGCCCCTTGACAGATGCTTAATGCGTTCAGACTGCAGGCAAATCCAATTCCAATCAGATTTACCATCTTTACTTGCTGAAGGTTCTTTCTAACCCTTCCTTTAAAAAAAACAAAAAACTTTTATCAAAACCTTTTTCAACACACACTTTTCTTGCTTAGTGTCAAACTTACTACTGTTTACAGTGAGCCCACACTTCGGAGTAATATGACATGTAGAGGAAGTTAACACAACAGGAACTGGAAGTGAGCAATGAAACGTAAGGTACCCATGGAAAAAAATCAGAAGTGTTGGAACTGTTGCTAATTTTTTTGTCATTGTAAATTTCCAAAATTAAAATAAAATAATGAGTGTCCAGTTGTAAAATAACTACACATTTCCTTCAAAACGTCAAACATCTTGAAACTAGGTAGCAACTAGGGACAATAACTTGCATCCTCATATAAATTAACATGCTCAGCATCTTCTTACTTTATTTAAAGACCAAGCAGTAATACTACATTTAATTAGTATGACATGTAGTATTTTAAACGATATAAAAGCAGATTAACTCTTCATGTCGCAAAAGCTTGAGAAATAGTGTAAATATTGTTCCCCAGAAAGTGTTTTGTTCAGTCTTTTGTGTCAAATGAGGGAACAGCATTAGAGAGCAGAGCCCCTTACTACTGCTTTAATCCCAAGTAATCCCTCATACTATACACAAGGCTCACATATCTCACACATCCCCCACTCTACATCCTTTTATAATTACATGAATTTCTTATCAACTCAACATAATTCCATTTTCTTTTCACATTTAACCTAAAATAAACTGCTTCTTCCATTAGTGTGCATTCACTGTAGTGAAAGTCAAGCTGTTATAACGCACTCATTAGTATGTTGGTATCACGCGTGCACTAATCCAGATTATCAAAATTCTGTCAAGGCCATTAAATTTGGTCTCGCATCAGTAACACTGGTTACAAACTGAAGCCAAAAGACTTTAAGCTGGCCGATCACATTATATTTGTGGTCCTGACAGAAAGAACATTTTTGGAAATCTTGGATCAAATTTTCAACAAAAAAGTGCTTTGATGATTCAGGAAAGAAAGTAAGAAATATTGAACATGAGATGAGCGATGAAAAAAGACACGTAAAGAACAGCCAGACATCATTAAAACCGATAAATCTATAATCATTAATTCATTATTTCTTAGAATATAGTCTTATCATTCTTGTTACACACAACACTGGTGATGCTTTTGTTTCATATGAATTGATGTCTTTTAATCGTTGAACCTATCAGTTACATTGAGGATCTGTCGGGTAGAATATTATTCACACCTTTTTACCCCATTTTCATTCATTCATTCATCTTCTAACCCACTTAATCCGCAAACGCAGGACCCCATTTAATTAAAAATAAAACACACATTTAAATAATTTATTCACTTTAAATATTTGAATGTCATACTGAATGTTTGTATATGTGTATGTATGTGTCTTTATCTCTGCTGGGTATTCATTTCCTTTAAATTTGTTTATCTGAGTCCATAATTTATCTTGACTCCTGTCTGGACACTTATGTTCACACGCCGAGTCTCTGGTGTCTTCTTCAGGCTAAATACAAATTCTCATTAGGAGCTACATTTAAGGCTTTAAAGGGGTGTAAATACTGTCTTTCCCCATGAACTCAGGAGATTTGGATCCCGGAGACTCAGATTAGACTCAAAAGTCCTTTTTATTTCAAATTGTTTCTGTACAAATGATTAGGATCCACCGGTAAAATAGATGAACCTTTAAACATTCTTCAAATAAAAAAACAAACAGGACTTTTCACAGTGAACCACTGTCTTGTTCAGACTACTCCCATAATTTTCCCTGATAACTCAGTTAACGGAGCTCTTCTCGTGGAGCGCTGGTGTTCCCTGGGGACCCCAAAGATACACTAGTGTTTCATCAGTTTCTGGACGTCTTTGCTCCCGCCTGAGAAATAATTACTGAACAGATGAAGTGGCGGGCAATATTTCTTCAGTCTCTGAAGCCTTCCTCTCCAGTTTACCCCCGGAGGCTTGATTGCCAAGTCATTTGAAGTATAATATGAATGGAGCAACAGAAGCTGGAGCTTATCCATGAATCACAAAAAAGGCAACGTGAGTTTAGTGACTGTTCATTTTTTATTCCATCCCTTTCCTTTTAAACACATGAATCAAATAAGAATCTTGGAATTTCTCAAACTGACCTATGGTGGCATGAAAATCCTAAATTGAATTCCTCTTATGTCTTTCTGCTTTTCAGACTAAATTTTGTTGGACCTCCAACAAAAAACTAATATTAGAAAAAGGCAATCAAAGTGAAGATGAAATGAAGATTTTAATGATTATTTTATTATTTAATGAGGCAACAAGGTTATCTAATAATAAATCTAGTTGAAAAAGTATTCACCACCAAAAGAAATGTAGGACCCTGACTCTGAAACAGCAAAGCGTCCCCACATTAAAATGCCGTCTCCACGCCTGACTGTAAGTGTACTGTTCTTTTCAAATTCTGTGATTAATGTATTTTATAATGTTTTGAGATGAATTGATTCTTCAGTTCGCAAAATATTCTCCTGAAGTTCTGGGAGTTTTCAAAGGATGCTGTGGCTGACCACTCCTTCATGAAGTCCTCTTTGCCCTGTGTATTTTGAAGTTGAGTGACGACTATAAATGTTTATGAGGTGATAGTGGCCTGTAGTTTATGGGATGCTTTCCCTGGATCTTCCGTGACTTCCTGAATGAGTCCTTGCCATGTTGTTGGAGGAGCTTTGGTTAATTATGTCTGTATAGTTTTACTAGATTTAAAATCCCAGAGCCTTAGAAATAGAATATTTGCCTTTTAACACTGACGGACTTGAATCAACTTCTTCCTCGTCTCTTCTGAACCTCTACTTTTCATTGAAGTGTCCTATTGGTGAGACCTGTTATCTAAATGATTCGAGTGTGCAGTCCCTTTGCAAACTGTTACGACTGCATTTCAGTAGTTTACGGGTATAGGCTTTGTAATGGGCGGGTGTGAGAGAATGTTTCATCTTAGCAACTAAATCATCATTTAAAAGGAAATTACCGTCACACAGTTTGCCTTTGTCTAATTCAGTTTTGAAGATCCGACATGGTGACATAAAGAATATTTCATGAGGTAATGCCACAGCAGCAGGTATCTTTTACTCCTTTCTCTGACATATTTCTCCACTTCACTTCCTTGTCTCCATGCTGGATTCCTGCCTTTCCTTTCTTCCACTCCTGCTGCTGGATCCTTGTCTATTTTCATCAAAAACTCTTCTTTTGCAGCTTTGCTGGCAGAGCTGCAGTTCTAAAAAAAAAAAAACCTCCTGCAGCATTTAGAAAATGGACACCCTGCTGAGATCAGCCACCGCTCCTGGCATGAGAGGGAGATGAAAAGAATCAAGGGAGAAAGGAGGAGAAACAAAATGACAGAGGAGTACAAACAAAGGTCCAGACGTGGGGCCTTAAATCATTGCTCGTTACAAGCTACAAGTGTTCAGCAGGAGCTTAACTGCTGAGTTTTATTTGGCATGAAAGAAGATTAAGTAAGGCTCAAGTTTCTGGGGTCTCACAGTAGCAGCGACTAAACCGGCTGTCAGCAAAAAAAAATAAAATCACTTATTTAAAAGTATACTGAAGTTTCACAGACAGAACTCTCTTCCAGCTGTGTAATGGGCTGTAAAGTCCATCATTGATACTAGTATAAGCCCTGACACTGACCAGTTTGGGACTGAACTGATATTATAAGTCCATATCTGCAACAACTCCAACTTGAGAAAGGTTAAAAGACTTCTTTTTTTTTTTTTGGTAAACATACCATTGCTGGAGCTAGTTAACAAAATTATCACATTAAAGGGACAGTAAACTCAATTTTAAGTGACATATATGTTATTCATCATTAGGAAAAATAGAAAAAAAAAAAAATTTGTATGTGTAGCATCATCCCTTTGGTCAGAAAACCTTAAAATCTGCGCTGCAGCAGCTTCTGCATCCAGTGGTCACGCGGGCGTCATACGTCACTGGAGACAAACTTACCTTGGCAGCCATAGAACACAATGCGTTCGATAAACTCGATAAATATCATGGTTACCTGCGAGGTGAATGGTTGTGTCCCTGAATGACTTTGTTAACTTTAGATAAATACTGCGTTTGCAGTTCATAAAAAAAGTTTTCATAAAAGTCGTCTGCGTAGACACGCAGACGACCTCAACTTCTTTTCATTTCACTTTAGCGATAAAGGACACATCAGCATTGGTGCTTGATGTTGACATTGGATGTGAAGTGCTGTGATGCTGAAACGTGTGTTCAGTTCACATTTTCAGTGGAGCAATAGTTTTGTAATGTCCAGGATTCATTGATAGGGACACGACATTTATGATAAACTCAAACAGACAAAAGTACAACACTTATATAGGACAAATATTGAGAACAAATCTGGTAAAGTTATGTTAAAATAATGAATGAATGAATTGATTGATTATTTATTATTATTATTTATTATTTTTTACATATATTATTTATTATTATTTAATTAATATTAATATTTTGGTTATTCATCTTCCATCTTCCAACCCGCTTAATCCGCTAACGCAGGTCGCGGGGTAGCCAGTGCCTATCCTGGCAGTCTCAGGGCGTGAGGCGGGGGACACTCCGGGCACGACGCCAGTGTATCGCGGAGCCACATAGAAACAAACAACCACTCACACACACACTCACTCCTATGGTCAATTTGGGACCGGCCAATCAACCTGAAGCGCATGCTTTTGGAGGTGGGAGGAAGCCGGAGAACCCGGAGAGAAGCCACGCAGACACGGGGAGAGCATGCAAACTCCACATAGAGCGGGACTCGAACCCGGGTCCGCCGTGTTGTGAGGCGGCAGCGCTAACCACTGCGCCTCCGTGCCGCCTATTTTGGTTATTAATTAAGTAATTTTTGTCCTCACAGCATGGCACTCTCAATGAGGATGCAGAGGACATGAAATTATAAAGACGATGTACCGTCAACGACTTCATTAACCACATTAAACGGCAAAATTCATCAATTTCTCATGATAATTGTTCAAATAATACTGAAACTGAAAAAAAGAGACATGTATTTGATCATTTAAAGTATTATAAATGATCAATAAATTACTGTTAACATGTTTTGCAATAAAGTGCAAATTGGGAAACATAAAATAGCAAATGAACAATGAAAAAGTATTTCGATTTTTTACCTAAATGCTACAGTTTATCCCGGCAGTGTACGACTGGACTATACAAACCGACTTGTATAGAATTTACAAGGATAATTCAATAATATGAAAACAGATTTGCATTTTGTGTGTGGATAGAAACACATCTGAGAACTAGAGCTTTCACCAAGTTTTATCCAATCCAATCTGTAGCTTTAATTCTTCTGATTTAAAAAAAAAAACCCATTACAACCAAATCAGAAGTCAATGAGTCATGTTACGACTGACTTTATCTAATATGCCCCTTAGCATATGTCAAGTGTTTCATATTGGCTAAATGAGAAAATTATCTGTGAACAGTTTTCGATTACAATTTAAATGTTTAAATGTCACATATCTAGTCCTGCATATTAGTCCACTAATTATGCAGTTAGAGGCCATTAAAAGCAGCTACCAATATATGGTGTAATTTCAGATGTATTAAATGTATTATAATTCACATCATGACTAGAGGTGTGCAGAAGATTTCTTCTAGCCTCTAGAAAAGGTTACCTATATATTTATCTCTGATTACAGCCATAGTTTACATAAATGACAGACCAGCATGACTTTAATCAAATAAAACTTCATAACAAACCATGAAACTAATCACAAGTTCTTTCTCTTTCATCCTCAGCACATTTATTTGGCCTGTCAGAGGTGTTGAAGAGCAGCAGGAATGAATAAGCGATGCCGGTGACTGAGGCATGCCTTCAGTCAAGCTTCACCATCATTCAAGCAAGGTCGAATGGAGTGTGAGCTCCAAGCAAATGAAGATCTAAAAGACTTGAAAGAGGATGTTGAAATAAAACATGGAATGAAGGAGACCGCACGCCTGAACAGAAAATATATGTGTTCTTCATTTCTGTTTATATGAGCTAATCCTCGCCCTATCCAGGACTTTAAATGTATTTAGTACCATTTCATTTCATGCTCAGTTCATTTTTGTTTGCACCACTCAACCTCCAACATCGACTAAACTCAGAATCAAGTCAAGTTATTCAGCATAAATGAGCAGGAAAACAACACAAACTACACTGACTCATATAAAACACTCATTTATACTTTTGGGGTACACGTTTATTTGTTCACATTTGTGAACAATCTGAACTCTGACTGAGGTAAACAAATTCAACAAGCTTGTGTCACTTCCTTCTTTAACTGATTGACCATTCATTTTTCTGTGGGAAGAGGGGATGTCTGGTGGAGCTTCTCCATCAATAAACTTCTCCACTAGTGTTATTATGAGCTGATCCCCTGCAGGGGGCAGCAGTGCTGCTTATGGATGAGAGGGAGCATGCATTATATGAGAAGAAGTGATTAAAAAAAAAAAAAGAGAGATTGTGAGATAAAAAATGATGATCATTGAGAAGATGAACGGATGGAGCTTCCAGTTACATCCCCTTCAGGGCAACCCCTGGACCCCCGGGGGCTGCTGTGGAGCTCACTAGATTTGCTATGGCTGCAGCCGCAAAAAAGAAAATCTTACATTTTTGTCAAATGCAGATGATGTATATAGTTCTGTATTGGTAGATACATTACTTTGCAGTCAAAAGCTTTTTCTCAGTGTTGTTTTTGTTGTTTTATAGAAGAAACATGTTTAAGGTGTCACTAAAACAAAGGACAAAAAATAGTAGTGTCAAAGTCACTGCATATGGCATCTATTGCCTTCTATGGAAATAGACACGTTGACAACACCTTTATACACACGATTGCAGGCTGACGTGTGTCAAATCGTCAGCATACGATGCTTTACATTATTCCAGCATAGATGCGTGTCAGCTCTTCAGAAAAGCACATCTGCTCCCCTGATCGAGACTTTTCGACAGCTGAGCTGTGACTACATCTGCCCCATTTGCTATAAATGCCTTGACAACATGCTCAACAATGTGGCAGTCACTGTCAGTCAATATAGATTTAAGAGCACGTTACATCACTGTTATCTATTGAGTCTATATTGCAGAAACACACTCATTATTTTCACCTGTCAATCCAATTGGTTGAGTCAAAGACCATTAAAGTAGAGCCACGTGTTTACAACCAGGAGGTATCTACTGGTATGAAATTTGGTTTATGATAAAATACTTCCATCTGATGTTTTATTTCAATATGGTTAATTCATTGGGTCGTTCTGTTCTATTGCATTTTTTATGAGATACAGAGATACAAGAAGATGAGGAATAATTCTAATAGTAATTTATGTGAATCATGAAAAATAAAAGCAATTCCCCCCAGCACAGTGTTTTATTTAATTGTATTCATTCATTGTTTCATCTTCAGAATATTTCCTTCCGTTGTTGTTGTTCACGGGGGTTGCTAGAGCCAATCCTGGTGGATTTACCAGCAAGAGGCTGGGAAAAGCTCCATGGAACCACACGAAAGACGAACAACGACTCACACCAACAATCTGAGACTGACCGATCCATCCAAAATGCGAGGAAACCAGGGATCCCGGAGAAAACCCATACAGTAGAGGTATTTAGTTAAAAATCATAATTTCTTCTCAGCAAAAGCCAGCCACAAAATGTCCACATTTTTATTTATTATCAATTTTTAATTGAGGATATGCTTAACTGAGTTTACAGCTAGCTCCTTTACTATAAATAAAAGTAGACCCAGGAAAATAAATTTAAAGCCTTTATGTGAGATTGAAGAACATACCAACCTCAGAATTAAAAATAAAGTGCAAACAGAGCTGGATAACCCTTTTTTCTCATAAATTAAAGACGTCCCACCTTAAAGAACTGAAGGCCTACACTCCAAGTAAAAAAAAAACATTAATATGTTCAGAAAGCATGAGTAAAAACGGGCTCCTTCAGGGAAAAAATGCAAACAGAACTTTTTTCATGAGTCAAAGGGGCAAGGGGCAAGGTGTGCCAAACAGTCGAGGTGTGCCCAGTGCACAGCCCCCCTCTCTTTTCCCATCATGACAGGGTCCATATCTGTGGTGACAGAGACCACCCGCTTCCAGCATCTCTTTTATTGCTGCATGCATGTTTCATAGTGGTGTTACAGCAAAGAGCTCCTTATCTTTGTGAAGGAACCTGACACACTAAAGCTGGACATTACCAGTAACATCTGTAGACTCATCAGTGGATAAACATATGCATGGTGCTCCCTCAATAGCTACATTAAGCTGTTCAGATTTCTAATTTTCTGACTTTATGTGGCCCACGTGAGCATAATAGGTCAGAGTGTCTAAAAATAAATAGGTCAAAAGTGTGCTTTGACCAGAACTACATTTCCCACAATGCAGTAATAAAGCCCATTTTAAAACCGACAAAAACATTTTGTACAAAGCGGATGTCCTAACTTGTGTTTGATGTTGTTTTTCTTTATCCTCTTGAGTAATTTTTATACTTGATTGATGGAGTTCTGTGGGTTTAATGACCTAACCTTACTTGGACACAAACATAAATGCAGGCTTGGACATTGTTCCAGTGGTTGTTTGCTAGTTCTGGTGTTTCAATTCACCTGTGAACATTCCAGGACTACAGGCCGATTTAAAAAGTACAGCTTTTGAAATATACGCTTGTAAACAATGTGTTCCCCTCTAATCTCTTCTACTTTGTTTACTCCAACATGCTGGAGCACTGTAATTAAAACGCTGATGCAATGCCCCGGCACAATCCTAACTCCATTAAGGCGGAGACGTCAGCGCTCAGTCGTTTCTTCTTCTGAGTGCATCTCATTGTTGTTTCTGGCTGTTTTCAAAAATCTCTTCCAAGCCTTACTCATTTTGTTTCTTAAAAGATCAGAAGAACTGAACATGGTTGGGATTTACCAGAGTGAGACAGCAGTGATTCACAAAGTGGGGATAATTTCAGTTTTGCTACTAATTTGTATTTTTCTATTTCAGATCATGAAATGACCCAGAATTTATGTAATTTTCCTTGCAGATGATAAAAAAACTGCTTACAGTTGGGTTCTGATGTTCAGGTTTCCAAGTTCTGCATGAACTTGAATATTAACAATTGTCAGATTATGATCATAAATAAGTTGACATGTCAAATAGATTAAAAAAAGTATCAGCATTAATAAGAACTAAACTTTACTTTAGTAGGATTCTTTTGAAAATAAGTACTTCACATGGTTAAAATTGGATTAAGCGTAGCAGGATGGATCCCAAAAGCAAAAGTAGAAAGAAATGGTTAAACCAGAGAAGAAGTGTAAATATATGTAAACAAAATACTTTTAGAGATATACATTTTCAGAATGTATTTAAAAAATGTGTCATTGATTATGGAAGCCTGAATATAATACAATAATACAATGCAGAACAAACTGGTGGCTAAGCTTGAAATGGTCACTTCAGTATCTGTAACTGCTTCCATATATTGTGCTTTACATGGCATATTGTTCAGCAGTAGAAACAATGCATCTTCTAAATAAGTCATTTAATAGAAAGTGTTTCATTGTTTTCTTTGATTTTGACTGTTTGTCACTTTAAGTAACAAAAACATTTCACAAAATGAAAATTATGCAAACACCTGCTGAAATTTTCTTCAAGGTCTCACCAATCAAGGTTGCAAAGCCTCGCTTGTGCTTTCTAACCAATTACTGTTCAAGGAGGAGTTGCTGCCATCTGGAGCCTCAGAATCCACAGGAATATTCCAGCCTCGTGCAAATGAACAAGAGTGTTCCGTAATTAAACTTTTTCACACATTCCACACATATATCATTCACAACTTTATATTAAAAATTAATCGTTGAAATCCCATGATCCATGTGTGGAATGTTGTGGTGACAGATGGTATAATAACAGGGAAGAGCTACAGGCTGACATTCAACGTTTTTGCAGTTTTCCAGACTGCCTGACCTTCAGTTTAAAGTAATGATGGACTGTCATTTCTGTTTCACTAGCTGATTGGCTCTTGCCTTAATATGGATTCTAACAGTAATCAAATGTTTGTTAACTGTGTGAAGAACCTGACTTCTGTAGAACACAACCGATGCTCCCAACCCCATTAAGACAAGATAATCCACAAATGAACCTTCACAAGGCAACATCTGTGAAGCCAGAACCGTTTCAGGTGATGACCTCAAGCTCAATAAGAGAAGGGTTAGGGTTTACGAAGCTGTTATCAAAGCGAAGGGTGGCTACTCTGAGGAATATAAAATATAAAATACATTTAAAGTTCTCTCACATTTTTTGTTTGCTACCTAATTCCATATATCTTCTTTCATAATTCTAATGTCTTCAGTTTGTATCTACAATGAACTAAGTTAAAAACAACGGAAACCTTGGCCTGGCATATTCAAAAAGACTTGCGGCTGCAACTGCTGCCAAACAAAATACTGAGCACACGACATTTGATGTCTTAGTTTTTGTTTTGTTTTTAACTTGGAAAACATGTCCTGTTTATAGATGTTGTTGCAGTACTCTGCCATATGAAGCTAGTATGACATTTTGTTTCATATGTATTCTTCTTCTTTTCCTTTGGGCTTTTCCCTTCAGGGGTCGCCACAGTGAATCAGTGTCCTCCATCTAACCCTGTCCTTTGAATCCTCTTCTCTCACACCAACTACCTTCATGTCCTCTTTCACCACATCCATAAACCTCCTCTTTGGTCTTCCTCTAGGCCTCCTGCCTGGCAGTTCAAAACTCAGCATCCTTCTACTAATATATTCACTATCTCTCCTCTGGACATGTCCAAACCATCTCAGTCTGGCCTCTCTGACTTTATCTCCAGAACCTCTAACATGTGCTGTCCCTCTGATGTACTCATTCCTGATCCTATCCTTCCTGGTCACTCCCAGAGAGAACCTCAGCATCTTCATCTCTGCTACCTCCAGCTCTGTCTCCTGTCTTTTCCTCAGTGACACTGTCTCTAGACCAAACAACATTGCTGGTCTCACCACAGTTTTGTACACCTTTCCTTTCATTTTAGCTGAAACTCTTCTATCACACATCACACCTGACACTTTCCTCCACCCATTCCATCCTGCCTGGACACGCTTCTTCACCTCTTTTCCACACTCTCCATTGCTCTGGACTGTTGACCCTAAGTACTTCAAATCCTCCACCTTCTTGATCTCTTCTCCCTCTAACCTCACTCTTCCACTTGGGTCCCTCTCATTCACACACATGTACTCTATCTTACTGCGGCTAACCTTCATTCCTCTCATTTCCAGGACAAACCTCCACCTCTCTAGCTTCTCCTCCACCTGTTCCCTGCTCTCACTACAGATCACAATGTCATCTGCAAACATCATAGTCCATGGAGATTCCTGTCTAACCTCGTCTGTCAGCCTGTCCATCACCATAGCGAACAAGAAGGGGCTCAGAGCTGATCCCTGATGCAGTCCCACCTCCACCTTGAACTCCTCTGTCACACCTACAGCACACCTCACCACTGTCTTACGGTCCTCATACATGTGCTGCACCGCTCTAAGGTACTTCTCTGCTACTCCAGACTTACTCATACAATACCACAGTTCCTCTCTGGGCACCCTGTCATAAGCTTTCTCCAGATCTACAAAAACACAAAGCAGCTCCCTCTGGCCTTCTCTGTACTTCTCTATCCACATCCTCAAAGCAAATACTGCATCTGTAGTACTCTTATTTGGCATGAAACCATACTGCTGCTCACAAATGTTCACTTCTGCCCTTAGTCTAGCGTCCACTACTCTTTCCCATAACTTCATTGTATGGCTCATCAGCTTTATTCCTCTGTAGTTGCCACAACTCTGCACATCTCCCTTGTTCTTAAAACCAGCACACTTCTCCTCCATTCCTCTGACATCTTCTCACTATCTAAGATCCTGTTGAACAACCCAGTCAGAAACTCTACTGCCAATGACAACTCTCTCACTTCTAGGTATGCTCTGCATCATTTCATCAAAGTCCAGCCAGAATTTCTCCTTCTCCTCCAGCTCACATCCTACCTGTGGAGCATACCCACTAACAACATTGAACATCACACCTTCTATTTCTAGCTTCAGACTCATCACTCTATCTGACACTCTTTTTACCTCCAGGACATTCCTAACAAACTCCTCCTTCAAGATAACTCCTACTCCATTTCTCTTCCTATCTACACCACGATAGAACAACTTGAACCCTGCCCCTAAACAACTAGCCTTGCTACCTTTCCATCCGGTTTCCTGGACACACAGTATGTCTACCTTCCTCCTCTGCATCACGTCAACCAACTCTCTACCTTTTCCTGTCATAGTTCCAACATTCAACGTCCCTACTCTCAGTCCTATACTCTTGGCGTTCCTCTTCTCTTTCTTCGTGCGAACCCACTTTCCTCCTCTCCTTCGACCAACAGTAGTCCAATTTCCACCAGCGCCCTGTAGGTCAACAGTGGCAATGGCGGTCGTTGTTAACCCGGGCCTCGACCGATCCGGTATGGAAGTCATAGGTTTGATTCGCATCTTTGATTTGGCAAAAGTTTTACACCGGATGCCCTTCCTGACGCAACCCTCTGTATTTATCCGGGCTTGGGACCGGCACAATAAGAAACTGGCTTGTGCCCTCTCGCGGCTACATTTTGTTTCATATGTAATAACTTTTGAAATGTGATGTGAAAATAAAATGTCTTGACAAGACATAGTACTTCTTTAATTCGAGATAGACCTTAACTTGTTTGAATTATCAACGGCAGCAGTGGCATATATAATATATACTGTGTATACATATATATTTGGCTGTTAAATTTCATTTAAAAAAATGAAATGCCCAATACATATATCTGTGCTCAGACAATTAATGATTGCTTAGAGGTTAAAGACGCATCTCTCAAACACCACTGCACAATCACCAATAATTGTGTTTTTGCTGTTTTACTCTATTTGGAATTAAGGACCTGCAACAATTGGATGTTTACCTGATGTGCATTACAGTGACAACAGAAGTACAACAGAATTTGCAAAATCTGCACATTACATGTAATGTGCATATGGGTTGTATTACATTACATGTAATGTGCATGTGGGTTGTGCCCAAGGTAATCTTTCCAGATAAATATGCATATTTAAGTTGTTTGCGGAAATGTTCTTGCTGATGAGAGTGACAAGCACTTCCCCACTCTGGAGACTCTCATCAAGAAAATGATAACTGCGTTCCATGACATTATGTTTCACACTTCACATTAGCACCCTTTGACAATTAGACAGTGTAAAGCGGTTCTGCAGTCCATCATTAGCAGGATGGCTGCGTTAACAACAGACTTACACCTTACAGTGTTGATGGCATATTTATAGTTTTGCACGTCGTTACGTACAAATTGAAAATGTGTGTCAAAGCTTTTACATCCACATTGACATTATGTGTCGATCCTCCACCACCAATGCATCAGTGATTAAAATGTAAGCACTGGATTAAAATTAATCAACATTTATAAATGTACTTGTGGAACTGTTTGTTGAATTAAGTCCAAGTGTGAATATTCATCTTGAGACAGCAGGAATACACAAGCTGCTGAGCAGCTTATTATGTAATGTGATATCAGTCGTTTGTACAAAGCCAACATTTAATGTTTAAAAAAAAAATTACTTATATAGGAATTAACTACTAAATTCATGTAGGATATGGTGCTACATGAGGCACAGTTTTGAGTTCAATTCAACAATAAAACATTCTGACCCTGATTTTTGTTCAATAAAATCCAGACATAATTTGTAAAAAAAAAAAAAGATTTCTGCTCATTCTGACTGAATTTTATTTGATCAAGAAGTGAGTTTCTGACATGACTGATTCCAAATGGGGAGGAAAATTGTGGGAGGGAAAATCCTCAAAAAACCCCCCAAAAAACTAAATATAAACTAAATATATAGACTCGGATGCATTCCTCTGCTGTCTGTCCTGCCCTCCAAGACAAGAAAACTTAAGAGAGGGGAGCTCCACCTCCATCTTCAGCTTCTCTGTGGCTCTCTCAGTCAACTTATTAAAACACACACACACACACACACACACACACACACACACACACACACACACACACACACACACACACACACACACACACACACACACACACACACACACACGCTCAGCTTTTTGTGTTCCAGAACAAAATCACCTAAAAAACAGATGGCCAACCTTTTTCTCTTAAATGTCCTTTTGGAAACACCTGCTGCGGGTTTCTCTTTTCTGTGCCTTTTCTGATTCAAATTGCACAGAGTTTATCTTTCAGACTGGGTGGAATTGAGCAAATGGACTCAACTAAAAGCCTCTGAGCTGCAATAATGTAGCAATGGGCTAGAAAGGACCAGTGAATGGCCCTGCGCCATTTGTTGACCGTAAACTGAAACAACATAATATACAATGAATCCAATCTTAATGTCTTGGCAGGAGATTTTGAAAACAAATCAACAGCAATCACAATAGCAGCGACAGGAGGTGATATTTATCCCAGTGTGATTTTAGCTGGAGCTGGAGGTCTGCACATTTCAATGTTGTTGGATCTTCTGTGATTAGACAAAAAAAGGCGAGCGAGAGGTCTGTGATCCCGTCAGATCTCTAAACAGCATGCTGGTTGATGGGCTTATTTATCATAATTTTTGGTGTTTTGCCGAAGGCAGATGTGAGGGATCAATGTTGAGGGGCATCACCTGAGGAGAAAGGGAGTCTCATCTCTGTTAATTACTTGGCCTCTCTCACACTGACTCCCTCAGTCTGTCTCCCCCAGACATGCTGTTGGTCCACACTAAATTGATTGGACAACACTCCTCTAATTTCCAACATGAATCCGAAATGATCACACTAGAATGCCAATAGACCCGTTCTATTGTGTAATTTTTTTATTGACCACCAGTGAAGAGCTGCTTCCCAGATCGCCAGGGGTAGATTGATTCACGGGGAGAGTATTGACTTCCATCATAACTGTCTGTTTGGTATCTGTAGCGCTACCATTGATCTGTTCCAATACTGTTACATAAAAACCCCTTCACTTATCAGATGGATGGATAGATACTGGTAGATAGATAGATAGATAGATAGATAGATAGATAGATAGATAGATAGATAGATAGATAGATAGATAGATAGATAGATAGATAGATAGATAGATAGATAGATAGATAGATAGAGATGGATAGATAGGTAGACAGACAGACAGACTGACATGTAAACTGCTCTTGCTTAATATTGGCTGTACTTCCTGTCGGTATATTGGGGGTCAGCCCAGGGTTCATTTTTCACTTGTAAATTTTTGTAATACCTGTGACAAACCCAAGAAAATTCATAATCAGATACTCGAGTCACTTGAGCTGACTTCAATTCTCATTATTATCCAAAGCTCGTGATTCTAGAAGAGGCTTGGAATGTAGATCAACTTCTGAATATAGAACATTGCTTTTAGCTTTTGCTCCCTCTTTATGGTCATTTTCTGCATTACAGTATGTCACACCAATCTGTCTCCCTCATTCTCCATCACACCCAATCCCACATCTTCACGGGTTCTCAATCCGTTGAGAACCACTGAGAACCCTCACAGATATGGACAGGAAATACAAACTTACTATCCATTTGTTTGGGTAGGGAACACTCAGTAACAGTCAAACACATTGTGGGAGAAACTGGCAAGGTTCCCCTTTTGTTTCTCATCCCGTGTCTGATATTTGTGAACAGGATCTGAAGTTAGAAGCAGAATAAGAATGATTCTGTTCTTTTTGTCAGCTTGTCACCTACAGCAAAGAAAACAAATGGATTGCTCTCTCTGAGCTGGGGTGAGCTACTCTCTTCGGGAAAGGAGTTAATGTATTTTGATGTCTCGCTAATGAGATGAACAGGCAGTTTGGTGCAGCGTGATTGGTAATATGAGCATCGTATTGAACCATTGCGGTGAAAATTGAGCTGATGAAAGGAAAAGGATTGGATTTACCAGATGATCTGTTTTCCCACTTGAGGTCACAAGCCTTTATCGGTGACCAGCAGAATAATACTGAATGCATACCAGATACAGGCTGACATTCGCCATTATTGGCTGGCTGGACTGTGTGAAAGAGTGAAGCTTTTAGGCATTCCTTGACCTGCGAACCTATGACTGATTTTAATCTCTTTCCAGCTTTGGAGTGAAATAATCACCAGGGTGTAGCAGCAGTGGTCTTGAGGTGGTGGCAACAGTTCATTTCATGTTCATTTTCGTCAACATAAAATCTGAAAGTGTTAGCTCATGCTACACCAGGGAAATTGGTTGATAACACATTAAATTTCACTCTAAAATGGTAAAATTTAATGTTCTTATGAAGACCTTGTCTGCTGTCAAATACAAAACATGTGCTTCTGGTGATGCAACATCGCTAATGGTAAGGGCAATCTGTAAGTTGTAGCAATCTGGCACATAATTGACAATTTTTACAAAAAATAATTTGTAATAATGTCAAAAACAACAACAACAACAACCCTAGAACAAAAAATAAGGCTTTTGGTCTTTGGTCTTTACCAGATAAATGGAACAGAAAGAAAACACAGTGTCTAGTGTCAGTGAATGGAACATTACCTAATATCAACTGCTAGGTAGGTTAAACTTAATAATGATTAATTACAATCAGTTCAACCCTAATTATACCCATTAAATCAGAACCCTGACTATATGTTGTGCTTTGTCAAATAAGTAAGTCTATAAATGGTACAGAAACACATTTTGACATTTCTGGGACCAGCTGATTTGTACTACTTGCCGGTTATAGATGATGTAAGACAGCAACAGATGCCGCAACATCAAGACAAAGTGAAGGTCCGAGGAATTTGCACATAGTAAAAAAAAAAATCACTAACTAAATGAACCATAATGAATAAGTTGGTCCACAGCAATAAACAGTTGCTTAATCAAATCTTTCCAAACGACATGTGATGGAAGCCAGCATTAGATGAGCTCACGTTGGGGGGCTTCTGTTGGATTTGAGCCCGTTGCATTCTGAGCCCTGACAGATGTAGAGGATGGGAAGCAGTCATGGAGCCCTCACTAGACACACATTTACTTCACACATTTTTTTTTTTTTTTCGTGCTTGCCATATGTTCTCATTAGAAGTGCACTCGCACATGTGAATCTGTGCAATCATACATGGGATAGATGCATACATTAATTCATATATGTGCACTGGTATTCAGGTTCAGCAACGCAGAGATACAAGGAGCAGAGAATCAATGTAACCCTGCAGTGTTAATTTAATTAGGTTTCAGAGGAGTAATGAGCAGGAAGTGACATTTTGTGAAGTTATACAGAATAAATATGGCTCCAGCCTTGTTGTGCTCGTACAACAGCCTGTCTTTGTTGTACATGGGAATGCAATGTGGTGGCAGCAGAGTCCAAAGTTTTACCCATCAGCCCAAAAAACTATGTTTTCAGACTATCACAGTGTTCATACAAAGGAAGTGGAGGTGACAAGCATTTGTGTGTGTGTGTGGGGGGGGGGGGCAGCATCCCCATCCATCCAACAGATGTTGCAAAACAGATGTTGTGTAGAGATTATGGGAATCATATGTGTTTATGTCAGGATATGATGAACTAAACCCACATATGATTAATATGTCACACACTTAATCCTTTTATGCGTCATACATTAAAAAACAGGTTCCGCTATGCTCTAATGTTATTTTTTCTGTTTTCTACTACTAATTGGGGCGGCAGTGGCTCAGTGGTAAAGCGGGCGGTAGAGCGGGTCGTCCTATGATTTAAGATCGGCGGTTCGATTCCCGCTCCCGCCCCCCCAAAAATACCCGGAGGTGAGCTAACAGTGGGAGGTGTCAGCTCATCTCCGGAGCACTGCCGAGGCACCCTTGAGCAAGGTGCCGTCCCCTTTACAAATTGCTCATTTGAGGCGCACCAAGAAGGAGCTGCCTGCCACTCTACCTCCCCTGCATGCCTACAGGCCCCTTTGTGTGTGTGTGTGTGACACAGGGGCCTGTACTCACAAATATGTATGCATGCGTTTGTAATCAGTAGCTAGAGTGTGCTGTCTTAATTTCCCTTCGGGGATCAAACCAGTATATAAAATAAAAATAAAAAAAATTAATATTAATAACCGTCTGACTAAATAGATATTTAGAACATTAGCAAACTTATTTTATTAAAAAGGGAAGGAAGCGATAATGAATACTTGAGCACCGTAAAGTAAAATTACATAAATTGTTCGTGGACAGTGCTTCAATCACATCCTGCCTTTAACATGCTGCCCAGAGCCAATTTCAACCAAATACAATAACAATACAAAAATAACTAATTAAACCTGCTTATGCAGTACTGAGGGTGTTTTCTGTGGTTTCAATGCCAAGACTATCATCTCTGTCTCATCATTCACTCACTTCCCCGACAGAGATTAACATTCAGCAGAGAGGATAAACTGTAGGTTGAATATTTACATGTGACATAAAAATAAAAAAGATGTCTAGAAGCACAGGTGGGAGTAAAATTAAATGTGTAAAATAAAATATATCGTATGGCTTCTTCAGTAGAGTTTGGGTCTGAGTCTGAGTATTTCTAAAAAAAAAGATGTAGTGTTATAATTAGGTTATTGACATATTTTATATGACCTCTATCTATATATTAAGCCTATATGGTAGCTGTAGAATGAAGAGTTTTGTCCTCTCAACTTCACTCAACTTCAATAATCTCTAAAACTGAGGATGCAGTAGTTCAGTCCGGCTGGGAGACTGAAGGCTGGCAGGTTCAGCACAAGACTTCTGAACTAGTAGCTGGAGAGATGCCAGTTCATCTACTGAGCACTGCCAAGGTGCCCTCGAGCAAGGCACCGAACCCCACAAGCTGCTCCTCAGGCGTGATGTGGCTGCCCTTCACTCAAACATCTCTCACCCTTAATTGGATGTTTACAGGCCCTTTGTGTGTGTGTGTGTGTGTGTGTGTGTGTGTGTGTGTGTGTGTGTGTGTGTGTGTGTGTGTGTGTGTGTGTGTGTGTGTGTGTGTGTGTGTGTGTGTGCACGCATTTTCTGGCCTTTACATGCGCGAAATATGGAGTGAAAAAATAATTTTCTCACTTAAGAATTAATATAGTAAATTTCTGTCTTCCGTTCTCTAGCTGATCTTTTTGTACATTATGATTCTAAAATAAAACGACAGCATAGAAAACCCTCTATGTAGACTTGTCAGGGAACAGATTATGTTTCATTATCTGCTGCTAATTCAAGTTAATTATATAATTGTCGATGCTGTTGACTCCTGAACTGCAAATCATTGTCTGGACATGGATGTAGATGAACTGTGATGGAAAGCGTGCATCTCTACCAAGTTATGCTTAACGCCACTCAACTTGACCCACATCCACCTTATGACAGCGTCACTTCAGAAACATCTTGTTTCCAACTTATTCATGGATTTTCATTATTCTAACAGGAGAGATTTTTTTATCTCAAATTTATTCCCTTTTTTTCTCTGCGAAGAGGAGCCATGAGGACAAACTGAGTGCATGAAAGAATGACTCTTAACGTGAGATATCACCTCTCAATCTATTGTAGTTATTCATCCACTTATTTTCTAGTAGATCAGACAAAATCACCTTGTTTTCTAGAAGTTTGACCATTTTGTGGGTCACGAGTGTGCTAGAGCTCATCCAGCTACAGACAAAGTACACCCTGGATAAGTCGTCAGCGCATCGCTGGACCACACAAGAGACAAATGGCCACTTGGACTCGCACCTCCAGTCAATTTGGAATGATTAGTTCACCTAAGCTGCATGTTTTTGGAAGAAGGAGGGAGCTGGAGAACACAGAAAGAACACATACAGATAGATATGGGTAAAACATACAAACAGAAGGGAATCAAAGCCAGAACCTTCTTGCTGGGAGGCTACACAGCTATTGTGCAAAAGAAATATGAATATATACATTTTCATCAATTCATCTACGGTCAAACTAAATTCACACACAAACAAAGTGCATTGTGTCCTTCCAGGTCAAATGCTAACGTTTATTTCTTTCCGCTATAGCAGAAGCACAAATCCCCTTCAGAGCTCCTGGACATGCTGACTGGTTTTCCACAAGGCAGTAAGTATTCCTCTACAGGTTTGTGGCCTCACAGGCTCACTAAACCCTTAGAAGAGGAAAATGAAAGAAGTCAAGTAAAGCGAAGGTCGTAATGAAACTGATATTAACCCAGCTAACCTTTCACCACGGGGCAACGCCCTGCTGCTACCCCCTGTGGGTCAAGAGAACTACTGTATGTATCCAAGGATAGATCATGGGCTCTGAGCATCAGGACGGAATAATATTTCACAAAAAATATGTTCCCGCATCATATCTGGTTTTTCTTTTTGAAAATAAACCATGAATAAAAAAAAACTGAACCAAACTGAGCTTGACTGCTCTGGTTTGAGACTTCACTTTAGGAGATAAAGTTATTTACTTCATATCCACTAATCCAACATCTTAAGGCAATGGTTCATTGTGGACATCCAGGTCTCTGATGTATCTGAAGACTTTGTAGATGTTTTGCCTCTCAGTTGATGCTGTTGCCTTATTTAGACATTTAATGAAATTATTCCTTTTACAGACTGACTTTATTCCTGCTTTCACTGTTATTACAACTACAAAAGAGAGAGAAAGCAATTAATACAGTACACCTATAATGTCTGTGTTGTAATTATTGCTTTCACAATGATTGTTTAGTGAAACTCTCAACCCATCACTGCAAAAGGCATTTTTCTTAGTCTGAAAATGTTATTTGAATCCGATGGTGAAAAGGAGAGTGAATAAAAAAACAGCAAAAAAGCATTTTGTTGTGGTTTATGCTCACTTAACCGGCAAATTATTAACATCCTGACAGTTGAGGGTTAATCATTATGAGGCTCCAGAATGTCTAAATGGGATTTGCTTCAAAAAAAAGGTAAATGTTGAACTCTTCTCTTCATCATCTTTCATGACGGAATGACTCACCAGTGCATTAAAGGTCAATTACCAGAGAACTCCTGTGCTGTGCCAGAAGATTTAAATAATGAAGGAAGTCATCCACACGCCAGCTGTGTGACATCGCTCAGATTTCGGAGAAGTCAAAGGGTACAAAATGGATTTTGAGACAATTCTAAGTGTCGTGCTTTTTCAATGCCATTCCCACGCATGGTTACCTGTGACCTTGACTTGATTTTCAAATGCAATCAGCAGTTAGGGTTAGCAACAGGGAGGATGAAACGAGATTAAATAAAGGTCTTCTATTAAGTGAAGCGTTTTACTTTGAGATGCAGTGTGCTCTTCCTCTTTTCTTTAAGCTTCAGAAGAGAATTTTCGCTGCAGTCTTCGTGTTTCTCAGGGACTTGACTTGGCAGCTACAGCAGGTCATATTATGAGGAAAAGGCTCCCTGGGAACAGGCATGTAAAATCCCCTCCAAATGCATTAAAGGGGCTTGTAAATGTCTTGTAAAAATTAGCTTTTAAAAGTTCATACATACTTTTACATGAGTGACCGTTACACGTCATGCTCCGAAGGGCAATACAAAGGAATAACACCTCTAATTGAAAATGGTTTAAAGATTGGACCACTAAAAATGTTACTACATTGTTTTTGTGTATTTTTATACCAGACTCTCTACCTGGATCACAACATTAGAACCTTTTGGAGGCATTTGCACGTACACCCCTATCCATTACAATTACAGCCAAAATGAATTACACTCAAACCTGACATAGGCTACCTATTTTATGTCACAGGTATGCCTTCTATCGATGTCGACAGTGTGGAAAGTTCTTTTTTTTCATTACATCCCGTGAAACGGTGATGTATTGTACTTGTCAGCGTTTGTGTTTTTGTCCGCCTGTACGTACGTCCACCAAATATCTTCACAACCGTTAAAGATTGAAAGATGAAAGACAAAGCAGATGACTCGGGCAGCAAAGGGGATGAAAACGAGATGATGACCTTGACCTTGATAAGACTAGGTCAAGGTCAAATTTCAACTTTTGTACTCATCGTAGATTTTTGGGAGGCAGTCACATGATACTGTACATGCATTCTATTGGCTGATGGCATCCGGAAGTATGCTACGTTCCGTAAGTCTTGGACTTGGTGTCGCGGGATGTTGCAGTCTCTGACAGCCTTGTTTACTTGATGCAGGTGAATCACTCATTGAATCCTCCAAGGTTAAGGACATCATCATGACACGAAGCCCTAAATATGTAATCATATTATCCCTCCCTTATTGAAAATCACAGCTAGAATCTAACCTTTATAACTCAACACAATTTCAATTTATTAAAAAAGCCACAAGGTTTTCTGAGTTTGACAGGAGCAGGAAACGAGTCATTGCTGTTGTAAAGGCTGTTCAATTTGGATGAGTACTCTTTCTTGTAGCAGATAATATCATAATTTCAGCTGCTTCACATTTCCTTTGACTCACATACCTCATTGCTATGCAGGTGTTCATTCAAAGTTTATGGCAACAAACACCTGTGAAATATGGTGAAAACTTTGCAAGCAAGGCTACAAGAAGTCATCTGTCTTTCCATGCATGAAAAACACCATTAATCCTGCTCAAGTCAACATCTTATAAGTGTGATATTTTACAAAGCTGGCAGGTCAACAAGGTTGTGGTTACAAATTGCAGAGGGGTGTTTCTTTATGACCTTTGAAAGAAAACACTGGAAACAGCTTAATGGTACATGTTTTAGGTGGGAGTGATTTGATGGTTAAAAGACTATGGATGAGTAAATGCATCGAAGTTGAAAGAGATTTTCTTGGGCCGAATTGATTTCCAGGTCAAGTGTCTCGTGCAATTGATGTAATTTCTCTGACAGAGCTGAGAGAAGGTTATTTCAAAGAGCAGATCACTGCTACTCCCCCTCAACCATAAACTGTACACATCTCATCTCTTCTTTTGTTGCTCTTCGTCACCTACTTGACACATCTCTTTCATCCTTATCTTATTGCTATTCCCGGGAGATTTAATGTAATGTCATTCCACATATGGTAAAACAAATCACTGCTGGGGCACAAGCTATGAAAGGAAAGCCAAAGATGAGGGCAAATGAATAGTTATGTCATTATCTACCCCATTTTACTACGAGACCGCTGCGGATTCCTCGCTGATAATTCATCATTGTGTCCTTGCTCAGATATATGGAGCAGATTTGGTTGTCAGCAGGGGGTCACCCACCTCTAAGGCAATCTTTCCTCATTATGGTCCAGCCCAGTGAGGAATCCTACACGCAGTCGGGCTGAAATGCAGCAGAGACCCGCTGTGCAGCTTTGTTTAAACAGTTTTGTGCTGTATTACCCAACTTAATAGAGACTCCATCCCCACCCCAGTCCTCTCCAGCTCATGCATTTACACGGGCTCCTAAATGTCAGGTACATGGTGACACACTGGGCTGGGTAAGAGATGGCAGGAGGACAAAATGAGACATCGGAATGTGAGTGAAGAAATGTATCTCATTTATGCGGTTCAACTCGCTCGGCTGAGTTTTAATGGTTTAGTGGCGTCAAGAAAAAGCAAACAGAAAATCAATTGTTTCAAGGATTTTGATTTCAAATACTGACTTCTGTTGAGGATTAGTGTTAGTATTTTTTTTAAAGGAACATTATTCATTGTGTAATTAGTTCAGCTTCATACATAGTGTATGAATTGCATTATATGAATTATGAATTGCACTATTATTCTGCTGTGGAAAACAAAGGTGGCACACACCAGAGTGGAATTAGCCAAAAAAAGAAAAAAAAGAAAGATGGATTGAATCATGAAACCTCATGAAAAGCTTCAGATTCATGTAAAGCTTTTGTCTCGGTGTTGATGGATACCGTCAGCCCAACAGGTCTCCTGGATCACAAGTGAAACTCCCAATATAATAGATATTCAGACCATCCCTGCTGCACTACTGAGATAAACAATGGTGCAGCAGGATGGGTATTTACATTTATTTATGTAGGACTGGTTACCTGACAGAATGATTTATTGTACTCTACTCATTAGGTATGCCTTAAGATGTTCAGGTTCTTTCTAGTAATGACCAGGTTGGATAAGATCAGAAATGCGATTATCAGTGGAACAGCCAAGGTGAGACGTTTTGGAGAGACAGTTAGAGAGAGCAGACTGATGGTTTGGGTAGGCTGATATGGAAAAGGATGACACGCTGTGGGGACCCCTAAGGCGTCACCCAAAGGAAAAGAATAAGTAGACCTAATTAGGTGTACCTTAGAATGTACTTCTGGACTCACAACCCTCCCGTACAGTAAGACATCAGTTTATGATACAATGACAAATACATCATGAATTTCAAGGAACTTCAATTTTGATTGCGCTTATCAGTTCACCTGTAAGGATTATTAAAGTCCAAACAATTCCCAATTAAAAAAAAAATATATATATATATATATACATATATATATATATATACATATATATATATATATATATATATATATATATATATATATATATATATATATATATATATATATATATATATACACACACACATTTTTTTAATCTTTCTAAACTCATTTTTACAAAATCAAAGATTATGTTTTACAAAAATGAACAGACATCATTTTAAGGATGTAACTTCATATCAGAATAGCTATAAGATGAAATGAGTACAGTGTTTTACGCACTATAAGGCACACCTAAAAGCCTTTAATTTTCTCAAAAACCAACAGTGTGCCTTATAATCCAGTGCACCTTATATATGAATTTTTTTTTTAAATAGGCCATTCATTGAAGGTGCTCCTCATAATCCAGTGGGCCTTATAGTGAAGACAATACTGTAATTGAAAAATCTTCAAACAGTAGTCGAAGATGTCTTAGGTTGATAGATTTTATTGCCATTTTGTATAAAATTGAATGGGACGGTTTTCAGTCTGTGGACTAAAGAATACAACAAATAAGATAAATATGACTATGAACGGATGAAGTCAAATATATAAAAGAAAATGTTTCACATTTACCCATACATATTGCACCCTAAGATTGCGGATAATGCTATCAATACACATAGGGGTTACAAATTTGATAGCTCACTGTCGATTTGAGGTGTGTGAAACTGTTGTGTAAATATTCTAGAATGAGAGGAAAGGAAAGCCGATGATCTGACACCTCCAGCTGTTCTCTCTGGAATTCTTCACAAAAGGGTGCTGTGGTATCTGGATTCTCAGGAATCACTGAACCACCAAAAAAATAAAACCGAGCCACTGCATTTCGGCTGCCTTAGGCGGAGTAGAAAATATCAGAATATATGGCATTAAGCGACCAATTTTTTTATTTTTTTTTTGCTGCAGAGATTATCTTGACATAAACCTTGACTTTCTGTGCTTTGATGCAACATAGATATATTGGTTGTTTCATAGGGTGAATTAAACCTGCTTGCACAAAATAACAACTCAAGAAGACGAATGTGATAGCTGCATAGGTTTGTTTGACCACTACGTCTGTGTTGGACGTAATCAGTGGCCGCCAGCGTACCGTGCATTGTGTGTTTTGACAATCTCTCCTCCTTCCAGCCACCTCACACAAAAAGTGCAAGCAAAAATGGAGACAGCAGCAGAGATCAGAGCTTAATCTTTACATCTCTCTGAGCACAGAGCAATGCAATACCAGGATAAAATACTCAGCTTTTGCATTCTGTTGACATACCTTTGCAAATCTCTGAAGGCAAGAAGTTTTATCAAGACATCCCTCCGTATAATTTGTTTTATTTATCCACCTCTAACTGCGGGTTTGGTTATTGTTGAAAAATATCAAACCACATCCAGCACAACAATATAAATCTAAAAAAAAACATGACAGGAGTCTGATTGTTTTGTTTTTCTTCATGTTACTAAACATCTGATATATATATGAATCATAAAACACCCAGTGGGATCTGCAGATAATCTGTCCTCAGCAATGTTCGCAATTTATCTTTGCCTCTGGGAGTGAAGGTAAGAGGTGTAACACATCGCAATGTAGATCACACAAAAGACTGCGTTACAAGCATCGATTATATAATACACTGTATGTGCACACATCTACAGCACAAATCAATCAATCAGTCAACTTTTATTTATATAGTGCTTAATCACATCTGAAGACATTTCATAATGCTTTACGGATAGAAAACCAACAATGCCCTCCAGAGCAAGCATAAGCGACAGTGGCGGGGAAAAACTAGCTCATTGAGGAAGAAACTTCGGGTAGGACCCAGGCTCTGGAGGGCGGTCCTCCGCCTTGACCTGTTGGTTGGGAAAGAGAAATACACTGAGGATAGAGATAGGTCAAGGAAAAGGGACAGAGAGAGAGAGAGAGAGGTAGATAGGCCAGTTTGAGTTTCAAATAGAATGCTAGTTCTGTTAAATGCCAGGCATAAGAAGCTAAACCAACTGTATAAGATATAACAATCTTGTAATTCCGTCGTAATCTTATTTGATGTTCACTGAGCTCAAAAATGCAAATTATTACTTATATCATTATTTGCACACTTTCATTATCTATGATATGAAGTGCTATTCAACGCTGATATCTGGTGTCGTGACGCAGACCACCAGCGGATTATTTTATACTGTGTTTTAGACATTATTGATATATGTGGAAAAATTGACAGAAGTAGCTGCTTAGACTCTGATCTGAATGCTGAAACACTTGGCAAATGCAATTAGGCATGGATAATGCACCAGGTTGAAGGACAGTTTTTTGTTTTTTTAATTTTGAAAGCAAGTATGATGATTTGAAGGGCAGGTAAAGTGCAAGGTATGCATATTAACCAGTGCTGAATACAAAGGGACGAGGAGCTCTGATCGTACCCTACACTGATGTTATTCCTGTGACTAAATGATGTGCTCTTGTCAGATGTGTACAGGCTTCACTGACTTTCTCTACAAACTATGCTAATAATGAGGCTGAGAGAGACAGCTTCCAGCAGATACATCAGATTTATACCTAAACCAAGGTTAAACAATCCTATGCATTTGTTACGCCCGCTTGGTACATTTCTTAGCATTCTGTGAGGTAATGTGGAAATCGAGTCTATTGTTATTGCATTTTGAAGCGATACAATGAAAAAGAACAGAATTTTGCACAAATATATATTCCATTTAAAAACACAGAAAGTAAATTCAGCTGAAGATGTGAAATATTCTTGAAGTACACTGAGAATTCTAGTTGAGTTGAACTTAAGCAAGTCAAAACCAGAGGCTGTACCCACCCTGGTACAGGACCTGTTTTCACACCTCTGTTTGTATTTTGTTTTTATCAGGCATTACTGAGTCAGCACAAACCTGCTCTTCTTCTGAAGTGTCCTGAGATGAAACCTTTTTGATGTGATTTTTTTTTACCATAAAAAATAATTTGACTTGATCTGACAAAGGCGGTGACAACATAGCGTCTTAGCAGAGGTAATCAAAGGCAGACGTGATGAGGAAATTACTCTTGCATTTCACTGCAGAAACATTTCACTGCAGGGGTTCAGAGATATGCCAGGGAATAAATTAAATGACGAATCTGCACAAATGGACAAAAACACTTACGCTTCTTATATTTTGCCTATAGGGACCAAAAAAAGATTTCATTATTATTATTATTATTATTATTATTATTGCTATTTATTATTTTTATTATTATCATTTCCATTTTGAAAAGTCATCTAATTTTAAAAGTACAGGTAGTCCTAAACATACAAACACAACTGGTTCCAAGAGGTTGTCACCAGTCTCCATGTCCAGAGACATATCAGGCTAGATTTATCAGGCATGATGCAATAAACACGCTTGTGAACTGCGCCAGTTGGGCAATGTAGCCATTACACACACTCAATATAGTACAACTAAGATGTCTACTGTTTCCACCCACACAATAAAAGAACCGCAGCAAACGTTTTTGTTTTTTGTTTTTCCTGGCATGCACATGACAGAGAAGAATCGATCATGTGTCATCCTCCTCAGAGCATCAGACCTCAAACTCAAGTAATCAAGGAGACATCAGTCATGCAGGAATGACTAACAATACATGTTTAACAGTTAAAGAATGTCTTTCCTGAAAAGAAAATGGACTATTAAAAGTATTTAATGGAATGATTTACTTTTTATACCCTTTGCCATGACACTATTTGGTTTATATGTCGTCTCAGATTTGGTGTAAAAACGAGACTGCAATCCTCAAAGGTCAGCTCTGCCGTTTTTAAACAGTGAAACATGATCAATGAAAACACCTGATGTCAAAAATGTTACACAAACTTACTTTGATGATGCACAGATGAGACATACAAAGGCCATTTGGTCCAGGCCTACTTCATCAGACCTTTTCTCTTTTTAAGTCAGTGCTATCCCAGTGATCAATAAAACTGTCAAGCTCAACTCAGACTTGGGCACTTAGATTACAAACCCAAGTAGTAGATGCACAGGAAATAATGAACCTCATCCTCACCCTGTGCCATTTCATGACACAAGCGCCTCTATTCCCATGCAGTAGAGAGGGCATAGTCATCAGCATAAGGATCGATACATGATGAGGCCATTGTCATCCAGAAATGCTTCTGCTGGCTGCAGCTATAGGCTATCAGTTTTAACTCCCATCGCAGCAGAAGGTTCTCCTGTATGATGCATGAATGTGGTGGATTAATATCATCTAAACTATTGTAGAGCTATGTGACACAAGATGCAGTGATGCTATCACCACACTAGTATCCACTGCAGTTAAACTACCACCGCTACTTCCAAACACTGACTAAGATATCTAGACCTCTGCTGACGTTTGACAGCCAAGCTGAATTATCATCATAGAGCGGGGAGGGGAAAGTGCACTGAGAAGCTGACAGCGTGAGAATGAGCAGATTTTATTTAAATAAGGATGGCAAGAAACTAAGCCAATGGCCGGCACTGGCTGAGCATATCTTAAGTGATCAGTAGGGATCAAAAAGGAGAGGGTGAAAAGAAAGTTGGAGGCTGATGGAGCGTAGAGTAGCGGTGATTGACAGGCAGACACAGATTCACACTGACCTGTAGAATTGAAGGATTTCTCAGAGGTGATGAGAGTGAGTGTGCCATCATCACAGGGTTACTGTCAACCATAAGGAATATTTTTCTTTTCCCAACCTTTTGTGTGACTCTTTGAGAGAAATCCCCCACCGCTCCATCCAGCCTTCAGCTCCATTTATCTCCCTACTCTCTTCCTCTTAACCTCCACTCGGCTGCCTCTGCTTTCATCTTTTCGCTTCGGCTAACTCAGACCCGACTTCTCTCTCCTCTTCGACCCGGCCCCGGCTCATCTACCAACTCATCTGCCTTCTTTCATCCTATACCTCGTCTCTTTTTCTGGTCTGGTCTTGTTTCTTCTTCTGCTTCCAACCAACACACTCTTCTCCTATTTTCATTGATTACATTGTTTTCATTATGTTGTCTTTTACCATCTCCGCGTTACGTTGATCAAGGAGATCATGTTTTACTTGATGGAAAGAATGTGATATCGACCAAGTAGCTAATGAAACACAAACGCGTGCGCACACACACACACGCACTGTAATTACTTACTAATTGTAATTTCAAGTAATGTTTATGCTCTGGCAGAAACAATTATTCTACAAATATTAAATCATATTTGAGAATGACCTTCTTTTATATTTTGTCTTTTATCTCATCTTTCATGTGTTGCACGCTTCCTCCTGTCTTTGATGAGGACCATCCTGTCTGAACCCAACATCACCATGCAACTTAATAGTCAGTGTGTGTGTGTGTGTGTGTGTGTGTGTGTGTGAGTGTGTGTGTGTGTGTGTGTGTGTGTGTGTGTGTGTGTGTGTGTGTGTGTGTGTGTGTGTGTGTGAGACACTGAGACAATAGTGTGTGACAGCTCAGGTGTTCCTTTGGTTTTCCGAACTGTTTCACCACACAGCTGAGGGTGAACACACTGTGTTGTTCCCTGTGTGTTCAGTTAGATGGAAGAAACTGGCAGCTACATTCTGTTGAAAGCCATGATTGAGGTTTAATATAAAACTGTAGCACCTGATAAGGTTCTGGGCTTTGCTCAAAAATTGGCCAAAGCTCAGTCAGCTCGGTCCACGTTGTGTTACCTCTGGGAGGAACACAGATACAGCACCTGTTCATTACAGTCTTCACAAAATGTGTATGTGGAACAAAATCCATGGATTTGTCACCAGCAGCTGTAAAAACAGTGTGAATGGAGTAAATGTACACAAATACAAGCTCATTCACTTCTGCAGCAGGTAAAAAAAAAAAAAAAAAGCTTTTTAGAATTGGAATTTTGACTCCAAGTCATGATAAAAACTGAAGGAGTTGTCAATTAAAACTAATTAAATGTTTTTTGGACTTTTTTTTTTAATAAGATAATCTGACAGGTAAACTAATCCTCCTCAATCATTGGTAAAATATGATCTGTTTCACATTTTTCTTTGTTTACAAGAGATTTATGTCAAACTGATACACAGTTTAGATGATGTGCTTTAAAAAACCAACCTCACTCTTTGATTTAATGAACTCTATTGATGTAGCACCTTTTAGTCTGACTTCCCACTCCAATCATTCAAAGGTCGGCATTAATTCTTACTGCGGTGACAGCGGCTACCATACAAGGCGACACCTTCTAATTACGGCAGTCACTATTCACATCTATTCACACCATCATTCCCTCACTAGTGGAAAAATCACTGGGAGTAATTTGGGGTTGAGGAACTTGCCGACACTTTTCAATTGAAGCCACGGGGGATAGCGATCGAACCACCTACCTCTCGCTACACGGACTCGCTAAGAATAAACTGTTGATATGGAAATGCAAAAAAAAAAAAAAAAAATTAAAATCACAAAAAAAAGGGTTGGAACTGATTAGAAATTGGAACTGGATTGTCTATCCTGATTCCATTATAATGATTAGGAGCTCTTAATTCTGATTTCTTGGTTTCATTCATATTAACTCCAGTTTCTCTGGTGTGTGGCTGTATTTTACCCTGAATTTTTCTATGTCGGCACAAAGCAACACCTGTCGAAACTTAATTTGTGCAAAGAAAGGTGCACAGCCAGTACGACCCCTCTCACCTACACAGTGTACAAATCAGTGAATGTACCCCTGGTGGTCCCATATGCTACAATAGTCTCCTTAGCCTCCCTTGACCTGCACACGGTCAAGCCTTCCTACAGCATTCCCCTCATCAGAATCACACCGCCATTTTTCACATTTAAAAAATATTTTAATCCAAACTTCCCTTATGAAAAATTATGAAAAAACAACAACAAAAAAAAGAAAAAAAACTGTTCTAGCTGTTTAACAGAGTAGAGAAGTAATGCAGCAACATAGCAGCGTAAGAGAGATGAGCATTTTTTTTTACCGTGACTGTCATCTCCACTGCAGCAAAAAGTGTTTAGTTAGATACTTGAGGCCCATCAAACAGCCTCTGGTGTGTAATGGCTGTCTGTTTGAAACCATCCCGCACCCCTTCATCCACTGATCCTACCACCGGGAGACGGCTTCTCATCAGAGCAGCCCCCACGCCTCAGTAGCTCCTGCAGTTGTGTTTCCACCTGCGGTGGAGGACGGGGGCAGTTGTGCATCCTCAAAATGTGATTTTTGAATGTCTCCCCATAGACTTGCTGCTGGCCCTCTGATGGTGTCTGTTGTTTCAGTTGGTTCAAACTCAAGAATACCTCCCACATGCCTCTTATGCAACACAGATTGAAATTAGCTTCATCTCATTGAGAAAAAAAAGGCCTTATGGAGTTTCCAGTGCAAACAACACATCTCTTTTTTACACAGCTCTCTTCTTTGGATTTTACAACTGAATTTTTACACAACTGAGTAAAATATCATAAAATTGTTGCTTAATTCTTGTCTTTCTGGGATGTGAAAAAACAAAACAAAAAAAATTAACAAAATAAGTCTTTTTTTTTAAAGAAAAAACAACAACCCAGCAGCTGTTTCTCTGATTGCTAGAAATCAAAGCATCCATCAAACAAGCTCGTGAGGAGCAGAAAACTCGGGATTAATTGAAATTGGGTGACAAGCTGTGCCACAACGCTCTGTCAGAGGTTAAGGACTCTGGAAGGCAGAGCATCAGATGTGGATGTGTGATAAGGTTTGATGATTCAAGCGTTTGTACGTTCAAAATCAAGAGATTTCCTACACTTTTTTTTAGGAAAAACAAAAACGCACTCCTGACGACAGCTCTCCAGTACATAACTCAATATTCACGCTATCAGGTTTGAGCCCATTTGAAGTGGTCGACATAACAGATGGGCTCCGAAATCATGAAATACACGCTATAAGTGGTCATTTCACCCAAATGACTGATCTGAGGTGTAACATGCAGAGAGCTGAGAGATTTTAGAACACATTGGATGTCCTTCCCTTGGAGTAAAAGGCTGAGAAAATACAGTACATAGTATTGCTATTGTTCCTCAGTTATTTGGTTTAGGTAGATACATTTAATTGTGTGGAAAAAATGCTTTTGTATTTAAAACATAGATATTTAGATAGTAGATTGTATATGGAACCTGCAATTTTCTTTTTAAACCACTCACTGCTGCAGATAGAGGAGAATGAGCCAGCCTTGTAAAAAAAAGCCAAAAATCCCCGAAATTAGTTTTTTAAAAACTTTTTTTTAAATTTTATCGACCAACAGACATGCAAAAGAAACGTGGGTAATTATATACAAGTTACGTACAGAATGATAGTATGAAAAGTATGAAAAGAAATGCAAAAGGCACAACAACACACAAACCACATCGTTACCCCGCTGACACATGGGAAAGAATGAGATCCGGTCTCAGCTGTTCTTATATTCATCCGCCAACACGTTGTGACGTCCCAAAGCCACCTCCAAAAACATGCAGATGAATTGGTAGGTTACAAATTGTCGGTAGGTGTGAGTGTGTACGTGAGTGTGTTCGTATTTCATGTAGTCCCGTGACACACTAGAGACGCGACCAAAGAGTCTTTCAGCCTCTCGCCTCTAAGTCCACTGGGATAGGCTCCAGCAACCATAGTGTCCAACGAATGAAGGCAACAAAGATGATTTCACTGTGTTTTTGAAACCTGGAGTTATTTCTCTCTTTCAGCAGTAGCTCTATCAAACCATCTCAAGCCAGTTCCTCTGAGTTCTCTCCCCGCTCGGTGTCCTGCCGTTGTCCTCTCAGCTCTCCTGCCGTCCAGTTCTCACTGTCTCTCATCCCATTCATCATCCTCCACTGCTCTGTCATGAGCCCCAGGTGGGACCCAAAATGAGGAAAGCCCTATGGCTCCAGGCTCTGTGCTCATGGCCCATTACACCTCTCCAAATGAAAGAGTAGCAGCTGGATTATTACCAGACAGCAGATGGACAAATGTACCCAAATCCTACATTTTGATGGTTTAAATGGGAAGATGAAAAGGAGATGATTACAGGGCGAGATGGCTTTATGTCACGATACAAGTCAAACAAAGTGGAAGGAACAGTCTTAACTCAATGTTCTTAGTGTTTACAAAGCATTCATGTCCCAACAGATTTTGCAGGAGTCACGATGTGAACATGAAGAGGGTTTTGAGGATACTGAAAGTTCTATTATTTTTACGGCTGAATAAACCTCTTGTGCTGACGAGGACTTATGAGCCCAATCCCAGTTCATACCCGTAGCCCTAGCATTTGCCCTTAGCCCTTCATTTTGCACATTCCCATGTAGGGTGGATTGTCTTATTTCTTTTGGGGATTAAGGATTAGTTGTCCCTTGACCCATTAGATAGCCCTTCAAATAGTTTTCAGATGCAGACTTAAAAAAAAAAGAGTCGAACATACTTGTAGAAAATCACAGAAAAACGTTGCGAACATAAGCACCGTACATTAAAGGTGGTTATTATTCAGGAAAAAGACATTCCTAAATGTCGCATATCTGTTATTCTTACATCTGAATGTATGAATAGCTGATTAATATAAATGCAAATGAATATATGTAATTGGATTGTTATAATGCGTACTTTACCCCACTATTTTCATGCATGCAAAATATGTGTTTTTGCATGTAATTTTTATTATTTTTAATAATAGTAATAATAATAATAATTAAAAAAAATCAACCCTTTTATATGTCCCCCATGGGGAGAATTATTTTTCCATTCTTAATAATCATCACACGTGTAACCCCAATGAGGATGATGAGCTAAAGGTGAACTTCCCAGCGATGGTTTCTGAGGTTTGTGCACAAATTCTTTGTTCATGCAAAACAATTGTTGCAGCATCTGACGGGGGGGGGGGTTGGTATCAGACGATCTTGAAGGTGAACATGGAGGTCCTGGTTACACGCGTCTGTGGTTGCGAGGCCCGTTGGATGTACTGCCAAACTGTCTGAACTGCCTTTGGCGATGGTTTGAGGAGGAGAAATGACATTCAGCAGTCTGCACACCAGTTGTAAACTGCACATTTTAGATGGGCCTTTTTATTTTGGATGCTGTTTAACCCGCATCTTGAAAACAGGAGGGGAAAAAAAGTGCTTCTATTTTTGCTTAATATATGTAATTCCCTTGCCATCAGCTTGTTAAGTATTTAATTACTTCATATTGACTAAAGCCTTAAACATCTTAAAACTCATTTACACTTGTACGGTGAAAGGACATTGCCATGTAAACAAGTGTCTCGGATACTTATGGGAGTACTTTTGGTTGATTCTAAAATAAAAAAAAATATGAATATAAATTAATTAATAAATGTATACACCATGCAATAACACAAAAACACAAGGTCTGAAAATTTAGCTATTTGTATTGAACAATTGAACAAAATGGCAAAAATATGATAATATGAATATTATCATATTTATATTACATCGTACGAATAGTTTTTCATTCTGCTGTTCAACCTGAGTACAGTCATTGCTTTGGATTGTTATTTTTGAAAGCATTTTTTTTTTTTTGTTGGTGCACTTTAAATTTGGAACTCATGAAGGAGTGCAGAACGTTTGTGACGGTCGTAACCCCACTGACTTGGGAATGTTGTGTCAGTAATCTCCTAAATGGGCGACAGTTTAACTAAACAGTTATTACAAATATTCCGTATTTTGCTTCATGTTTCCTGGTCTCAGCTTTCTCACTGTTTCTCACTTTGTCAAACAGCCTACGTCTCATGTTCGTTTTTACACAGGTGAACTGGAAGTAGTAATATGTTTGGCACAAAAATGTACAAAAACTGTATTTTAGTTTTCTAAAAATAATTATAAAAAAACAAACAAATTACATGAAAACATTAATAGGCAAATATACAGTAATAACTACTGTTCAGTTCATCCACTTATTCTTATTCCTATATCTTCTTCCTATGCTCCTTCTATGTCTTATTATGATTCTTCCATGTTCTTATTCGTCCTTTTTATGTTATGTGTACTGTTGTTGTAATGAATTATGTAATGAATTATGTTAATTATGTAATCATGCAATTATCTATCTATTTATTTATTATTGATGCATTTTAATTTCTTTGATGGTTCTATTTAACTCTGTGCAACATGAGCCTAAACATGTCAACTAAAGATCTACCAAGCATCTTATCATTACTTTAAATAGCCTCGTCTTTTAGAGAAAAATAACTGATATTTACCAGGTGAGTACACTTTATTCCTGACATTCATGAAATTTAAAGTTAGATGGGGAATTCAGAAAGGATAAATAGCAGCAATCTACAGGTCAGCCATAGACACAGTGTCCTCAGACTGTGACTACATGTGCTTTGCTAACCTCTCACATGTCACAATAGAACTCTACAGATTAAAGAAATACTTGAAAAGAAGATGGATCAGAGCTCTTACAAAAAATCACAACACACCTCCGTGGAGCTTTAAACCGATATCATTACTTTTCCCAGTGAGGGAGACGAATCACTTGTATTTCAATTTCGGCAATAGTATTTTGCCTGCCAGTCATACATGAGTTATAAATTTTGTTAAACTCCAATAACTGTAAGAAAGAAAAAAAAATTAAGAGCTACATCTGGGAGCCATCTCCTGAGCTCTTCTGCTGATCAAGGCAAATGAGTTTTATGTGACATTGTTTAAGTGTAGATAGTGGAAAGTGACATAATACTCACGGTAATGGATCACTACCGCATGTTTCATTTTGAATGGAATCTTCAATCACCATTCCGCAGACAAGGCAAACGGACCCGTTTCCATCAGCATTACAATCCTCAATGCTTCAGTAAAATGGCCTTCATTTGCAGTGAAAGTCTTCTCTGCACCCTTTTATGCCCCCTCTACTGTGAAATCCTGCTTTCTGCACAAAGGTAGCTCGGGTTTGAGATTTCTCTGCACGACCACAGGAGGATCATGAATAGTCTTTAACTGCTCCAGCTGTTGTACTGAGGTTAGTAAAGCAAGTGCACCGTGGAGATAACGGAGATATAAACGGGGCAGCAAACCGCCAAGTGGTTGGTGCCAGAGGGAAGGACAAACAGGCACTTATTTATGTATGCCTGGACTCGTAGGGAAAGTCTCACTGTCTGCTGGGTTAAACTGCACACACCAACGCGCCCCACTGCCTCGCTGTGTTGCACTGCAACAGTGCTTTAGTTAAAATGATGACTAAAATGAAGAAAACAATATTTTCTACAAATATCCACATCTATACTTACTAATACTAAATGCCAGTGCTATGTGGAGCAACCTAAAAAAAAGAAAGTTTGAACTGTTGGCAAAGTTAAAGAAAAACACATCCTCTGCACATCTCAATGTTTAGCAAAGGCAGTTCTCCTTCAGCTAATTCTGTCTGTTGGGGTTTTTTGCACATTTTGAAGCTTGTGAATCCACTCATGCATGCTAATGCATCCAGTTTAGAGGCTACGGTGAAACTTTCAGTTTAAATGAGGGTTAAATAATCTTTTTTTTATAATCCATTGGGGATTTCCTGAGTTTTTTAGGAAACTTCAGTCAATGATGAAATATATATATTTTATAGACACATACCTGCATATGGACAGTAAAAATAATTCTTAAAATAATGAGGTATTTAGGTATTATATTGAGGTATTATTATAAAACACATGTCAACCTTATCAGGTCTTAACTCATTCATGGCTGCTCCACATTTTGGCTACATCCCTGTCACACTATGTCAGAGTTTCAACTGGGTTTTTATTTATTTTTTATTTAGTATACTTTAATAATCGCCAAAGGGAAATTAGAAGCTCACTCTAGCACACAGTTAGTAATCACACACCTGCATATATATATATATATATTTAATTAATTAATTTTCTTAATTTCCCTTCGGGGATCAAACCAGTATATAAAATTAAAAAAATTAATTAATTAATTACAAATAAATAAATAAATAAATAAATAAATAAATAAATATATATATATATATATATATATATATATATATATATATATATATATATATATATATATATATATATATATATATATATATATATATATATATATATATATATATATAATTTTATATACTGGTTTGATCCCCGAAGGGAAATTAAGAAAATTAACACACACACACACAGCAGTGGAGGTAGAGTGGTGGGCAGGTCCTTTGTGGTGAGCCCTTAATGAGCAACCTATAAAGGGGACGGTGCCTTGCTCAAGAGTGCCTCAGCAGTACTCGCTACAGAGTGTGAGCTGACACCTCCCACTGTCAGCTCACACTCCAAAATGACTGGGCGGGATCGGGAATCGAACCGCCGATTTTGGATCATTGGGCGACCCGTTCTACCACTGAGCCACTGCTGTCTGTGAAGTAAATGTTTTCAGTCAAGACACGTATCTTTAGATTTTAATCCTCATTAAATGTCAGAGGTATCATTCACTGGATCTAAACCACGGCATAGGACTTTATATTTTTAAATGTCATTTTAATTCATTTGTTAGTTAGTTAGCTTGATGGAAGGATGACAGAAAAATTACAAGCAATGTAAAACTGGCATGATGACTTTGGGTCAAACTTAAGTTTCTGAAAAGTGTTGAATTGTAAATCAAGAAAGTCAATGTAACATAATGTCTGTGTTGTAGATGAAATTATGTCCATAAATTGTAAAAATATTTTATTACCCATGTCGACCCATTTGCCTCTGTGTGAATCTGGAATTAATTTCTAAGGAACTAATGCACCATTAAACACGACCTCAGAGAGCCCAAAGAGCTCCACTGGCTGTGGTACAAAAACAAATAAAAATACATCCCAAAAACTAGATCATTAAGGGTAAACAAGGAGTTCCATCCTGAACCAATGAATTTATTTAACTTATATATTTTATGATATGATATTTAGGTTAATATCATCTCAGCGTATGAATGCAATCTCTAAACAATTTTTTTTTTAATTACGAAAAGCTTTCAATTCTCAATTTTATCCTTAACGTTAACCTTGATGCTTCCAGGGCTAGAAAACATCCTCGACAGTATTTTAATTGTGCCACCATCCATCCATCCATCCATCCATCCATCCATCCATCCATCCATCCATCCATCCATCCATCCATCCTTTTTTTTTGCAGTCACTTATCTCTCTTGCAAGTCACGAGACTGCTGCAGCCTATCTCATCTTGCAGTAGACAGAAGGTGGGGTAAACCCAGGACAAGACGCCAGCTCATTGCACACGACACACAATGTCCATAAAGTAATTGCCCTTACATGCAAACACAAGATGGAAAAGGTTAAATGAACATTGGGCCTTGTGTCAATCAATCACTGAAAAAGTGCCAGCTATGTAGAACGTGTGTGTGTGTGTGTGTGTGGGGGTGTCTTGTCAGAATGAGAAAATTAAACAGCCAGTGGCAAGGTTGACCAACTTTATCTTAAACATGAAATAAAGCTCTCACTTCAGGATCAAGTATGCAGTCTGGGTAAAGTGTAATCGGGAAAAAAAAAAAACAGTATTGTGAGAATCTGGTGTGCATCAAAGTGCACTGTGCTGTTGAGAGTTACCTGGAACAAAGCTCCCCTGCACCACCTCCTTGTACGCCCACCATCCTTCATGAATTTTTGGTGGATTGGGTTGTGCTGTGAAGTAAAGATAACAAACACAGGAAGAGGTATATCAATCACTTTGATCCAAAAATCAGACAAGAAAGCAAAGATGCTCTGCTAATGAAACATTGTTTTTTTTTGTGTGTTTTTCCACCACCCTCATCATTTCCAGGGGCCTCACTGACCTTATCAGCCAGAGGCCTCAGCAAATAGACTCCCTGGAGATGGCCTTGGTGCAAATAAGCGTCAAATTCAAGCTCTCATTTTGCTGCAGATACACACGTATGCACACACAAAAACCCTGATGCAGTATGATGACTCCCAAGACAGGATGGAAACTACTTCTGTCATTTAATGTGAGCTGTGGAAGAAAGCTCCAGATTACAGCAGGATGCCAAAGAATAATTAGGGTGACAAAAAAAAAAAAGGTCATTGCACAGAGAAAGAGTTGTGACCATGAATTACCCTGTGAACCTCAGCGACATGAGTTTTCACACCTTTTTAAAAAAATTTCTTGTTTGCTTTTTTAGTTTTTTTGCTCCTGATTCACTGAATATGCAAAACAGTGTTCAAACAAGGGTCTACAATTTTTCCTTTTTATTATTTTTCATGGATGATGAGTTGAGCAAAAAGATCCCCCCCCCCCCCCAGTCTCCCTTCCAAGTGAGCTTGCAGTAACAATACCAAAAAGAGCAGGTTCCGTTTGAGAGGGTTTGGCCACCCAGGCATTGTCAAAAAATTATATTTCCTTAGTGTTCAATTTCTTCTGTCAGCAGCTGAAAACCTGAAAGGAAAAAAAAATCACAGCTGCCTATTTGTTCAAAATGATGATTTATTGCTCCATTTTTATGATAAATGACCTCAAGAAAATAAAACCTTGACTTTGAGTAAATCAGGGCATTGACCAAGAAGGCCAACGGTCAGTCATTATAAACACTGAGAAGAAATCTAGGCTCCTGTCAAGCACTTGCAGACCCTGATGTATCTCCCACAGAATTCACCATAAATGCTTTTCATAAATTCATTTTGAACAAAACGAAAGGAAAAAAAAACAAAACAACACTTTTGCTTTCACATGTATTTCGCAAACAGTTTAATTTACCTTTTCAAACACCACAAAATGTTGTTTGTTGTAAGTGATCCTCATTTGAACCAAGGCACGTATTCTTACTGAATTTTTATTTCTATTAATTTTTAATTTATATTTTAAAATAATTACAATACAGTATTTAAAAAAAAAATTGGGACCATTTTATATTATTAGTCAAATACGGTATACAGTTTTAATCAGGCAGGTCTCAGGCAGCACAAACATGTACCAAAGCAGCTTGGCTTCATCATTGTTTTGGGATTTACAAGAAATAGTCTCGTGATAGTTTGCCTCCCACATTATGATTCACCGTCCATAAATAAAAACTGTCCCAGGAATTTGGAATCACAATGGAATTATTATTAGTTTGATCATATTTTGAGAGAAAACAACTAATAGAGATGTGATGTTTCAGATACATTTAAAGTAATCTGGATGTGAGTATACAATTATCTTTTGTAATTTCAAAGTTGTGAATATGGTCTGATCACCGGCATCAAATAAAACAAGAAAAGAAAAGCAATTATGAATCATTTGAATGTTATTGAGATCCATATGCGTGTCGGGTGTAATAAAGAATTTATTTTGTGAATCATAGTAAAAGCAATAGTTTTTAATTGCCTCTATTCCACAATGGTAATAGATTGTTAAAAAAAACAAAAACAGAACATGCAATCTGGATCACCAATCTAATAATCTGTATTCTCAAGACATGTGAATGCCAGGTTTTAAAGAAAAAAATATACTGATGTACATAACAGAAGATGATTCAGTTTATGCAGACTCTGATCTTAAATAATCATTTTACAACAGCCCATAAATGTGACAATGCCCAAAAGTGGTGTTGAACGGGAAGCGAAATTGCCCCAGTTAGTGCCTCCTTATGACTCATATATTTTATGAGGAATAGGCTTTGGCAGAGTTTAATTCCTTCTGGAACAAGATCCAGCACCTGGCCAGTCAAGACCGGTACCGATTTCCCTGGATCTGGGAGCTACTATTCTGTCAATCAAATGTGAATAAACTGATTGCAATGTCTAATTTTATCTGTCTTCTGTTTTTCATTGACGTTATTCGTGAATTACTTGTTTGCCTATTTTAATCAACACCTACGCACACAAAAAAAAAGTTTTAACCCTGGCTTACAGTGGAAAACAAGAGTTTTGGCCATGGATAATTCATTCATTCATTTTCTTGACCACCTCTGCTTTTGCGTGTCACGGGGGTTGCTATCCCAGCTGACATTCAGGAGATGTGGGGGACACTGAATGGGATGCCGGCGCCCTGCGGAGCCACATGAAAGACAACCACCCACGCTTTGAGGTACACCTACGGGCAATTTGGAACGATCGGTTCTCCTAAGTTGCATGTTTTTGGATGAGAGAGGAACCCAGAGAGAACCCAAGCAGACACTGGGACACTCATACTGGACAAATTAAGTACAGGTACTTCTCAGCCTGCAAACAAAATTAGTTCCGAGAAGGTGTTTGAAAGCTGAATTGTTCTTTAGTTGTTATTTATCATAATTCCATTTATAATTGCCATTTGAGATCATTAAAATGTCGTTACTACTCTGGATTCAAAAGTGCTATTCCGTAAGACTTACCAGAAACAATTACGGAACATAGAAACAACACATAATAAAATAAAATAGTCTAGTATTGTAATGTAATTTACCTTTAGCCTGAATCTAAACTTCCCTCTAAACTAAGTTCAAACCAAAAGAAGAGGAGCCCGATGCTCCGAGATGCTCACAGAGACAATAACAAGAGGGAGAGACGAGTATTATAGATGTGTGAACGCAACAGGGTTTGCAGCACAAAAGAACTGAAAAAGCTAGAAACAAACTTTTTGTACTGACAAAAGAAGAGAGTCTACTTTTTTCTTTCAGTAGTTTCACTGCAGAGCCATTGAACACAATATCCTGCGGGTCTTGAAAAATCATTCAAAAACGTTTGGAAACCACTGGCAGTAAGGGGAACTCGGCTCTGAAAACAGTTGTCAGTCAATGAGTAAAAATAATTAACTTCACCTCTGAACTCTTCTTTAATTTTGTTTTCAACATAATGCTTCATCTAAATAAAATCTATAGAACTTAATGTCTGTGGAAAATAAAAAGGCAACTTCTTAAATTTGGCTGGTGAAAAATATTCTTGTAGGTTTTGTCATCGACCAGTTCACTTCACTGGTGAGTCAAAAGGTCGATTTAAGACCATGCATGTCTACTTTTGTGTATTTATCCAGAGAAAGAGACGATGAATCACAGGACTGTGCAAAAGTGACCACCAAAAACACATAAATGAATATAAAAAAAACTATGTGATCCACAAGGACATGTAAGATATCAGATATGATTTGTGGTCTGCGGGCTGTCTATTCACACTGATATATTGTCTTCTAGATGGGTTTAGTGAAAGCTATTGCATGCTGAGTGAAATTGATTCAAATGGTTCAGACTTGTTAAAAATGTCCCATTCCTGTCTACCGTCTTGCCAGTAACAAATGAAAACAGTTCATTTCATTCATTCATTTTCTCGCAAGGCGGGGGAAACTCCAGCCGCGACACCCGTGCAGAGAATTTTGTATTTATTTTTTGCTTCAATGAACGATTTTCAACACTGTTCGTGTGAAAAACCACAATTTCTTATGAGGGATTATGTTGGAGTGAATCTTTGTCCTCTTTGTTGTGTTTTGTTGTGATATATTCAGAAGTAAGACTGTGCTTTCTCTGTTTGTGACTGCAGGTTGTTGCTACAAAAGTCTGGATTTAGATTTGTTTTTATCTGAGCAATCAATATTAAAAGCCGGAGCTTGGCTAACGGAGCCAAATTGAAACTGGAATCCTCTTTACTACGATCGGTGGCTGAGAAGCAGGAGAGGTAACGGAGCTCTCTCTACCGGTGTCAGATTCACTGACTGACTTTTGAGGTGGGCGGGTGGCTGCTAAGTTTAAAATCAAATATTTGTTAAACAATCACATGTTGTTGTGACTGAAAAACGTTATGACGGTACTTTGACAGCAGAATGGCAGAACTCACATGGTTCCTTAACAGAAGAGACCAGAGGACCATGCTGCTCAATCAGTTTGCCCACGGTTGTTTAGACTGGTGCAACTACTTTGGTGTTTTGGAGCAGTGATCACAAGGGACGGTCACCATAAAAGTGTGAACACCAGTTGGGATAGAGTAGAGGACAAAGGGAGCCTCACCAAAGTCTGAAGGAGTTCCAAGTTACAAAACAATACAATGAGGTTCTGTTAACACTGTGTCAGTTTAGTTGCTCTCAGCTTGGTGTCCTTTACATCTAAAATAATCCAGGTCTCAATGTTTGTAAGTAAAAGACAGAGATAAATTAAAAAAACCTGTTAAGATTCATTCATCAGTGCAGCTATTGCCGTGCCAACTCAGTTTAAAATGTTGTTTTGAACTTTTGGGACATGCAGCAGTCATTCAGCGAGCTCACTGAATCACAGCCATTCAGGCTCCAGGAATCACCAACGATTGACTGGTGGCTGTGGAACTGAAGTCATTTCAATCACTTTATTCAAATTAATAGTCAAGTTCAAATCAAATTGAGGCCTTTTCTGTGAGGAGTTTGCATGTTCTCCACCCGCCACTAAAA